>NW_015637391.1:0-471 GCF_001515625.1 Sinocyclocheilus rhinocerous
CCAGACATCTAAACAGAACACATATTAAAATGTTAATTTTCTTTTGAACAACAAGCATTATACTGGATTTTTATTAATAAAACTGATTATTGGTTATGATTATTGATGCTCATTGGTTTAAGCAATAGTTCTCTTTCAAAATGTTAGATTTTTCAAAAGCCTGATATCATGTTTTTATGTGTATAAATTATGTGTGAATATACTCTCTGAATTATGTGATTGCTGTCATATTACTAAAAAGTGCATTAAAATACATCTGTAAAAAAGTCTTATTAATTGTAAGTTGTCATAAAAAGCAACATTACTTAAATAACATCCAGTTTATTAGGAACACAACATGAGTGTGAATCACACGATATCCGTCTTTGAACTCGCATCATCGCATGTGTCTGATCCACTTGGAGAATTGGACGTCTCGCTGCACTTTTTTCACTCGTACCCTGAATGCAGCCGCCTAACGTTACTCTCACC
>NW_015637392.1:0-292 GCF_001515625.1 Sinocyclocheilus rhinocerous
GAGTGAGTGTGTGTATATAGTGTGTGTGTGTGTAGTGAGTGTGTTTGAGTATGTGAGTGTGTGTGTGTGAGAGAGAGTGAGTGTGTGTATATAGTGTGTGTGTGTGTAGTGAGTGTGTTCGAGTATGTGAATGTGTGTGTGGTGTTGAAGGGAAGATGTTAAAAGCCACAGATGATGAATAATTAACCGCTCATGTGAGTGCTCTGCTCTCAGAAGCCTGTTTATTGTTCTACAAGGTCAGAGAGACAGAAAGAAGTCGAGTGGCCTTTAACTGGAAATATTGTCATCCTAT
>NW_015637393.1:0-1706 GCF_001515625.1 Sinocyclocheilus rhinocerous
CAGAGGCTGATGGTCTGATTTCTCAAGGCCGGGTATTTAACACCGCAGCCAGAGAGTAAAGAGAAATTTTCTTGCCGCAAATGAATTAGTAAACAGCGAGTACGGGTTTGTAGATGCGTGTATCGTGTGTTTGTAACCGCGTACGTCCTCTCGGGCCAGAAAAGGGTCACGTTTAACTTCAACCTCGTCTCACGCAGGGAAACGATTTTTTTATGCGAACTTGATTTAATTACGACTTATAGATGTGAGGGGAAAAAGCACAAAAGCGACAGATCGTTCGGATTGGCGGGGAAGTTGCGCATTAGCCGTCACCACCTGTGGCTGTTTTCGGTATCGGCTGTGTCTACGGGGGGGATGAATAAAACAAATGAAAATATAGACATTGGTTTGTCATTGTGTACCGTCCTCCAGGGGTGGCATTTGCATATTCATATTTTTCGACCGGATACATGAATAATTTCCCTCTCTCCAAAGGTTAGAGCCCATTAATTAAAGCCCAACAATTAGAGAGAATATTTTCTACTATTAATTGTTTTGGTGTGTGTATGTGGCGCCACACGGAGCTGTTATAATTTATAACTGACCTGAACTCGTCTTTCTAGTTTCCACCCGGTTACCACTGAAAGCCAGTTCACCTTGGGCAATGACAATCTCCAGCTTAACCTCTCAAAGAGCCGCCACAGGGCAGTTCCTCCAGCCCAACAAACAGCTCCTCCTAGATCTTCCACAGGGAATTGACTCTGCACAAATGAATCGGACCAGAGAACGAGTGCTTACTGAGAGCAGCCGCTTAAACAAACCGTTCAGGTGAACTAGAAACACACTGAGGGATGCTGATGTGGACAAATCACGAGTGATCAAGAATGGATTTAAAGGTGAAGACTGCTAGCGTCTGCAAACAGAAAGCCCCACCCCCAAACTCACACCATTGGTTGAGCCGGTGTCACTGCATTTAATTAAACTTTTTTTAAATGAGAAAAGGATGCACTTCAGGCAGCTTTAAAGAAGAAAATAAAGTCACCAACATGTAGTTTTCCAAGTTGACCATCAACAGCGGCCTATTTTACACCAGGATCAAACAAACGGAATGAAAATTAGCTTAGAGCTATCATATTAATGCATGCTACTGTAATGGGGTTGGTACGATTTTCTAATGTTTCTGAAAGAAGTCTATTCTGCTCACCAAGGCTGCATTTATTGGATCAAAAATGCAGTAAAACAGTAATATTGTGAAATATTATTACAATTTCAAATAACTATTTTCCATTCGAATATATTGTAAAATGTAATTTATTCCAAAGTTGAATTTTCAGCATCATTACTCCAGTCTTCAGTGTCACATGATTCTTCAGAAATCATTCTGATATGCTGATTTGCTGCTCAAGAAACATTTATTATTATCATCGATGTTAAAAACTTTGTGCTGGTTCGTATGTTTGTGTAAACCATGAAAACTGATTTTTTTTCTTGGATACTTTAATGTCTAAAAAGTTAAAAAGAACAACATTTATTTGAAATAGAAATATTTTCTAACACTGTAAATGTTTTTACTGTTACTTTTGGTCAATTTAATCTGCATATTTAATATGCATATGTATTTAATAATTTAACATATTTAAATGTATTGAAAATGATTAAAATAAAATATATTTAGTTGAATATATTTGTATATGTAATATTAAATATGTTAGTGTAAAAACATATTT
>NW_015637394.1:0-1494 GCF_001515625.1 Sinocyclocheilus rhinocerous
AATCATAACACTTTCATTGTACAGAAAGAGAGCAAAGAACATTTAGATTATCAAAGAACATTTTCACTGACAGACTAGTTCAAGCACTCTCAAAAACTCCCATTAAAAGCACTGAAGCTGTTTACACTATGAAATTAATATTTTACAGATTCGTACACACATTTGCACTTTGTTGTTTCTGACAAGAGAATTAGCCAGAAATAGGTATTCAGTCAGTGAGCGAGTGAAGAAAACACGGGCATTTTAGCGATGACTCAACCTGAACGTCTCTGATTGGTCATTACATTCATAAACTCAACAGCATCGTGTGTGATTGGTTAATGCACAGTGCTGTAAAAACGCGTCTGTATCTGGCTCAGCACCAGCCAGCGAACGCAGATTTGAATTATTTAGCAGCTGATGATATGACGCACTGAAATTTCTAATCACGCCGGTGTGTTTGTATTAAATATAGAAAATATTAATCGACTATTTTTTGTCTTTTGGAAGCTGCATTCAAAATTCACTTGGCTCAAAAACCCCCTCACTTTGAATTGAATGGGCATGACGCCTCTGACTGACAGTATATTCCAATGTGTGTTTACTGTATATTCAGTTTCTTTGTTTTTTTAACTTTTCTCTTCTACTGCTTCTCATCTATGGTAAGATAACTTTACAGTAGTGTAATGAAAGTTGTCTTTTCTTACAGCTTTTTGCTGAATTGTACTGTATCTGCAGTGCTCTATTGATACTGTAACAGACTAGCAAAAGGATTCCTGTTTCCCAAAAGGAGGTGTTTGTAACAGTGTTTTGAATTGATCTTACTAGAGTTCTGTTCTGTAAACAGGAAAATAGTCTGTGTATGTAATAGTTTTGTGTGTCATCTGAGGCCAAAGATTAGATTCTGGCAAAAGAGAGTATGTTTTTGACTAAAATATTTCACTTTGACCTGAAAGTTTACAGTTTACACAAGCTGGTGTGTAGTTTTGAGATTGTGTTTGTGATAAAATGGTTAATTGTTTCATGAATTGTGTGTTAGCAATCGAGAAAAACTGTCAATATTTATTAGACTACTACTTGTTAGAAACAATATTTTACTATATGTTAGACAATACTGTACATATATGAGAGAGTTTTTTCTGTTTACCAGCTTCTGTAAAGGAGTGGCCATGGTTTATTACATAGTCAATTAGGGTAACTCTCATTTCATTTTAAATTCATCTGCACCTTCTACCTCTCCTTCCGCGCCTTCCACCCTTCTGTCTACTTCTTCTATATCCATGCCTTCTTACAGTTTGTTCTCATGCTCTTTCCACCATATCAATGGCCTCCTCTGTTCCTGTTCCACTCTTCTTCTCTCTGTCCTTACACCCCTTTCTCTACCCACTCCACAACCTTACAACACCCCCCTCTTTTTTTGCATATTCTTTCTTCTCTTTGTATACTTTCCCTTTTATTATTACTGTAAAGCAATTAATATATATAGTAAATATATATAATACCATAATATATATA
>NW_015637395.1:0-560 GCF_001515625.1 Sinocyclocheilus rhinocerous
TCGCAAGAAAATGTTTTGTTGTATTTTTATAGAAAGACTTTTGATTATAGTTGGGTAAATGTATACTGGGATTAAAGCGATGTGGCTTGGTAAACCTTGTAATGCCAAAATAAAGGCTACTAATGGCTGAATAAAACAAAAGAATAATGATAAAGGAATAATGAGGATAATGTTTCATACCTGGCCGAGGTGTGAAAGGTTCGTCGAGTGACAACAATAGAATCATGAATGGGGCAGTTTGCCGAGCCAGACATGAGGCTACAACACGCAGGAGAGCTTACAGGGGGCCAGAGGAGACAGTTTACAGGAGCCATAAATCAATTTTATTAGCCTTATATTAGCCTTCTCTAAAAACACACATGACATGGTCCCACAAAATGTTTAATAAAATTCACAGTTTTAGAGATTATGTCCTGAAATTTAAAATGAAGCATTAGTAGATTTGTGGCTTTAGCTTCATTGTGTTTCTAACAGCATTTACCACAGCAACATGTTTATTTATACATTTAAAAAAATATTTTTATGTTTGAGCTAATATATCTCTATTATTATAACAGTCT
>NW_015637396.1:0-847 GCF_001515625.1 Sinocyclocheilus rhinocerous
ACAGGGTCAAATACCGGCAAGGCAGAACAGCAGAGACAAGGCAGACGGAATCGTGAACCAGGCGAGAGATCGGGGCAAACAGAGTCCAGGTGAAACAATCCAAGTCGGGGCAGGCAGATAACAATCAGAGAATCAGGAAACAGTCCAAGATCAGATGCACAGAAAACAAACATGGGTATAACGCTCGGAAATGACAGCCAGGGCAAATCAAGACTTCGCAAAGAGTCTGTGTAATGGTGTGGCTTATATGTGTGTGTGTGTGAGTGTGCAAATGAGGTGCAGGTGTGGTTGTGTAATCAGTCCCAGGTATGAGGGATGATGGGAATTGGAGTCCGAATGGGCGATCGCTAATATTCCGGGGACAGTTCCCTCTGGTGGTGCGGAGGAGGCGGTACGGGAGCCTCCTCTGTAACAAAAATACTATTTTCATTACACTGCTGTAAAGAGATCCTACAGTACAGTAAATGAAAAGCACTAGAAAGGAAAAGGTCAAATACCAAAGAATTGCATATGAACACAACAGAATATAGAGTCATCTCTTAGTTCTGCAAAAATACAGTACATGTAAGAAGTACTGTACTTGGCTACAGATCAGTTCAGCAGTTATGAGTTTGAGGGTGTACAACTTGTTCTTCAGTATTTACTGTACATATATATAAAAAATAAAAGTTCTCATCTGAAGTGCTACTGTTCTGTCATTATATTTGATCTGTAAGTAGTATTGAAAGCCTGTAGATGAGCCTGCAGGCCAGCTGTCCTCATGCACAAGAGCATGATCAACTATAGTGCTGTGTATTTCATCATGAATAAATGTCCTTTGACCCCGTCCCCTTCAGTTTTCTTTTCC
>NW_015637397.1:0-3028 GCF_001515625.1 Sinocyclocheilus rhinocerous
TGAAGAAATTACTCTGACAAAGATTTGATTATGACAGACACTGGAAAAAATTTGTGTGACAAATAAAGAGCGACAAATAAAACACATGTAAGGGTTTGGAGGTCTATGTGTTTTCATTGGTCTGTTTTGATTCATGGTTTTCTAGCATTATACTTGAGAAAGCTTCAATTCAAGGTTTCTTAAATTTACCCTGAAGAAATCCTGATGTTGTTCTTTGACTTGTTTCAACACACCCACTTGATCATAAACTTCACCCTACAGCACTTAACAGGAAGAAACTGATGTGTTATTACTCTATTATTGCTGTTATTCTCTACTGACAAAAGCAAGAATCAGCGAACAGTGAATGAAGAGAAACACTTTCCAGAAAGATTTTTTAAGACAGCAAAATATTGTGTTAAATAAGCTAAAAAACGTATGTTGTTTAAACATGTTGGAGTTCCTTAAACCTAGAATTAATAGTTGGGGTAACAAAGGTGAAGCTGAATCAACTTTATACTCTATCAAACCAATAATTTTTTCGTTAGCCCCAGGGCCGATCCCACCATTGAGGTCCCAGAGGTCCGGACCTCAGTATTTTTCCAATAACAGAAGTTGTAAAATAATTACCTCATATTAATTCTGCTTTGGTGCTGCAAGGATAAAAAGCCAAGATAACAGATCTTCTCATCTGAGATGCCTCAGCGGTAGGGGTGTGTGATATATGCGATAATATCGTAATTGTTGTTTTACCAATGTGCGATTTGACATTGAGTATTTTGCAAAAAAAACAAAAAAACATTCAAAACAGCCCTACAGAGTGCATGCGTACGTTATGTGAAGTCTAGACTAGTGCGTGTGCGCATTTAGAGTGTGTTCTTTCACTGCATGATTCAGTCTATTAAAAAACATTTAGAATTATCACAAATTCAATATGGGGGCAGAAAATGTATATATTTATATCACTTCATATAGTTAATCAATTTCACACGAAGAGTGCCGTTTTTCTCCAAAAATTCACCGGATGGTCGAAACATTGCAATAAATAATTCAATTCAATTCAAAAGCTTTATTGAGAAATTTAAAACAGAAAGCCCAATAAGCAAACATTGTCCATATGCAAATACAATTAGCAGACAATAAAAATAGTTGATAGAATATAAAAAGTAAATAAATTAATTTTTATATCCATATAAAGTATGGATATCGTTACGGTCTAAACAGTATTACTATTCTTATGATACTGCACATCAGTCCGGTTCTTTAACAGTATTTTTTTTTCTTCTTTTTTTCTTTAATGAAAAAAGGGCCCATTTAATCCATTTAGATCCCTTTTTACAAGAGAAGCAAAACAGATCAATTACAAAGCAACATGACAGTATATCTTGCATCTGTGTTCCTAAGTACATCGTAAGTGGAAGAATAGTCATTTTAAGAACAACAGTGAATAAAAAGGTTAAAAATATATCTCAGCTCTCTTAAAGTGTTACAGTCTCTTCTTCAGCTTCCCGAACAAGAACCGTTTGTAAAAAGCTTCTACTTTCCTTCATGAGAGTAAGCAATCTACAATTGATAAATATGCATTGTAAGACATTTGAACATTATATGAAACTCATAAGAAAGCACAATGAAATCATTTATATCATGAAACAAAATTAAATACAAGAACAAAACTTTGTGACATTGTTCTTTGGGAAGGAACTCTATCTTTGAGTTGATCTGAATCTCAGTTGAATCTGCTGGTTTTGAAGACGAAGATTAACTTTATTCACTGTGAAAACTTTAGATAACGTTTCTTTGTCATGTCACTTGTAATGACAGATTTATCCAGATTATATTTTATTGCTTGATGCATTATTGTGTCACATTTGGTGAGGATGCATCAGACATGAAAGTGCTGGATCTGAAGATGATCTACTTACTGTGAATGTTTTTTGTATGACTGTGTAGAGCAGATGAATGATTGAAACACTTCCCACATGCAGTGCAGTGATACGGTTTCTCTCCAGTGTGAATCCTCTCATGTGTTTTCAGATTTCCTGAATAAATGAATCTCTTGTAAGGTTTCTCTCCAGAGTGAATCCTCTCATGCTGTTTTAAACAGTTTGCTGAAGTAAAAGTCTCTTCACACTCAAAGAACATGTACTCTCTCACACCAGTATGTATTTTCTGATGCTCTTTCAAATGTTGTAGACGTGAAAAACTCTTTCCACACAAATAACATGAATGTGGCTTCTCTTTTGTATGAACTCTCAGGTGCTGCTTCAGGTGTAAAGCTCTCAAAAACATTTTGTCACATTGATCACATGCAAACAGTTTCTCTCTAGTGTGAACATTTATGTGTGCATTAAGATGTGCTAATTGTGTGAAACTCTTCCCACACTGATTACAAGTAAACGGTTTCTCTCCAGTATGAACTCTCATATGTGCTGTAAGTAGTCCTTTTAGTGCGAAACTCTTCCCGCACTGATTACAAGTGAACGGTTTCTACAATCAATTTGTTTTCCTCAAATACTAATGTTTAAGTCGGCAAACACACAAACAGCGACGTACTCGATGATAAAAAGGCAGAAACGAACTCGTATATGTTGAATAAACAAACAGTGTAAAGTGTATGTAACAGTTATATAAGTGAAATACTGTGATCTGCTGAACTCTCCTCAGAACACTCGACGCTGACGGAGTGACCGCGCGCTAGTGATGACGTCATCGCCGCGAGGCGGGAGTTCTCAGATGTGTTGACTGACTGAATCTCTTGTCACAGTGTGAACACTTATAAGGTTTTTCTCCAGTGTGAATCCTCTCATGTGTTCTCAGGATTCCTGACTGATTGAATCTCTTGTCACAGTGTGAACACTTATAATGTTTCTCTCCAGTGTGGATACTCTCATGTGTTTTTAGATGTCCTGACTGATTGAATCTCTTGTCACAGTGTGAACACTTGTACGGTTTTTCTCCAGTGTGGATCCTCTCATGCAGTTTTAAACAGTTTGCTGAAGTAAAAGTCTTTTCACACTCAAAGCACATGTACTCTCTCACACCAGTATGT
>NW_015637397.1:3320-4776 GCF_001515625.1 Sinocyclocheilus rhinocerous
CAGCATCAGATCTGAAAGTGCTGGATCTGAAGATGATCTACTTACTGTGAATGTTTTTTGTATGACTGAGTAGAGAAGATGAATGTTTGAAACACTTCCCACATGCAGTGCAGTGATATGGTTTCTCTCCAGTGTGGATCCTCTCGTGTGTTTTCAGATTTCCTGAATCACTGAATCTCTTGTCGCAGTGTGAACACTTGTAAGGTTTCTCTCCAGTGTGAATCCTCTCATGCAGTTTTAAACAGTTTGCTGAAGTAAAAGTATTTTCACACTCAAAGCACATGTACTCTCTCACAGCAGTATGTATTTTCTGATGTTCTTTCAAATATTGTAAACATGAAAAACTCTTTCCACACAAATAACATGAATGTGGCTTCTCCTTTGTATGAACTTTCAAGTGCTGCTTCAGGTTTAAAGCCCACAAAAATGTTTTGCTGCACTGATCACATGTGTACATTTTCTCTCTAGTGTGGATGTTCATGTGTTTCTTAAGGGTTGATGTGTGTGTGAAACTCTTCCCGCACTGATCACAAGTGAATGGTTTCTCTCCAGTATGAACTCTCATGTGAAGCTCAAGATGATATTTGCCTGTGAAACTCTTTCCACACTGAGTGCAGGTGAAATATTTCTTGGCTCTTCTTTTCTTTAAACCTTTCTGTTTGGTTTGAGAGCAACTCCAAGGTTTTTCTCTACTTTTGTCACACTTTCTTTCCTCAACTTCACTCAATTCTTCATTCTCCTCATTTTCTTCATTTAACTCTGAAATAAAAGTAAAAGTGGTTTATTTTCAGTTAGTCATATAAACAGATAAATGTGAAAGGAGATCAAAATGAACCCTGATGTATAGATATATTTCTTTTTGATGAATTTATCAATTATAGGTCACTGAAACTTTAACTATATTTTATAGGCCCATACCATAGAAAGTATTATTATTTTATGCTTCCTCTAGATTATTCAACAGCTCTAAATATTTTTCCTGTTACAACAAAACTTTATTACCTTCAGCATTTATTACCTTCAATGAAGATTAAACACCAACCTGTTAGTTCTTCAGTATCTTCAGTGTGTTTGATTCTGCAGGGCTCTGGATCTCTCATCTTCTCTCTGTCCTCTTTAATAAACTCAGTCTTTGCAGATTTCAGCTCTTCCTGATGATTAGATGCTCGTCTTCACTTGTGAACTGATGGAGATATTCCAGCATTTATTGGGGAACTGCTGATTGTGTGATTGTTGTGGGAGGAGCTTCGCCGAACATGCATTTCTGTGTGGAAAAGCAAATTAACCAAAATCAACAACAAATCAGTTAACTTATTTTTTTTTAACTAATTTACACATTTAAGCATTTACAAAAGTGAAGCAGATGTCCTCCAAATTCTATCTTTGAAGAGACCAGAGCCTTACAAATACAGTGTTGTCTCTTTGTAAATCATTGTTAGGGATGCACCGAAACCAG
>NW_015637397.1:4945-5100 GCF_001515625.1 Sinocyclocheilus rhinocerous
ATATTTATTATTTTAATTAAATATTATAAAGTAATTTTGTAAGAGTTTTTAATTGAACTAAATTTTAATGATACTGAATAAAAAAAACACAACCCAATAAAATAGAATACTTTTATTGAAGTAACAATACAATTTGACAGAAAATATATTAATAT
>NW_015637398.1:0-160 GCF_001515625.1 Sinocyclocheilus rhinocerous
TTCTTTATAAAAGTTAAGACTCGTCCACGCCCTCCAAAAACGCCTAGTTTAAACACGCCCCCACATGTCTGTCACAATGTGGGAAGATTTGCATAACACCGCCCAAATGGTCACGCAAAGAAAGAAGGCGTAACTTTTATTCTCGCTGTAGTATTGTTGC
>NW_015637398.1:280-513 GCF_001515625.1 Sinocyclocheilus rhinocerous
TAAGTGGTTAAGTTGTACTTACAACACTGTTCCAGAACAGTTCAACCCAAATATTGTGTGCAGCGCATTTTATGGAGGACTATTTCCTGGGAGAGTAGCCTACACGGCTGTTTCTATAAAGTGGGGCAATTCCAACTTTGCAAGGACATTCTGACGCTTCCCATCACAAGCCACTTGTGCTGTTTGTGTGATCAAACTTAAGCGATGAATTTCAATAAATGCAATATGGATCC
>NW_015637399.1:0-133 GCF_001515625.1 Sinocyclocheilus rhinocerous
TAAACCTACCCGTCACAGACCCAGCGGTGATAAACCTAACTTTCAAAATTACCACAAAAATTACAACTTCCAAATTTTAGGCCCAATGCTTAGACAGGCCCAGCTCCTAGACCGGAGATAATCTCACACGATG
>NW_015637399.1:211-533 GCF_001515625.1 Sinocyclocheilus rhinocerous
TCTTCCTACTTTAAACCTCCCTAGACGGGTTCTGGGTTGGGGGAAGCTGTTGTAATTTTTCAAACCCTAACCCTAACCCTAACCAATTCTTCTCTGCCGAAACAGAGGGTAACACATATTAACACGTAATGTTAATCTTCCCTGCTTGAATAGAGGATAACCAATTCTTCCCTGCTGAAACAGGTCTATATGGGAATCCCTACATGATGCTAATCTTCCCAGCCTGAACAGAGGATAACCTTCATCTCTAAAATAATTTTTTTAGAGGATAACTTACTTAACCAAACCCTACAGCTGTCTGTTAACTCTTCTCTGACGGCGC
>NW_015637400.1:0-577 GCF_001515625.1 Sinocyclocheilus rhinocerous
AGACTTGCATTATTGATAGCTCATGCAGCTGGGTGATTATCAATGATTCTTAAGATTACATTCTTATCTTTTCCATTTTGAACATAATTGCACAAACTTAAGATGAATTCAAAATATCTTACTAATCTGATTGAAAAAAAAAACATTCTGTGAACATGGTGTTTCTTGATTCCAATGTCATATTGTCATCAAATAATGCCGAGTTCACACTGCACGATTTTCAAACTCGTCGGATCGCCCTTGTTTTCACACTGCGTGACTATCTGGGGTAGCATTCAGTTGCTGCTGTGTTCACATTGCACGATGGATCAGCGACAGGGGGTTTCACACTGCATGACTTCACAATAGGAAGAATCGCCGACAGCTCTGTCTGGTCCGCAAACTACGTGAAGAATCGCAGCTCTGTCTTGTCCGCAAACTACATTTCACAACAAAACACACGTGAGAAGTAATAAGGAAATAATGCGAGAACCCATGTGCGTCAGACCGGAGTTCTCGAGCGTGACTGTAATTATTACAAAATATATGTATTGCCCGCAAATTGTCTGTGAGCTGATTTCCAGCTACAAGGAGAAAA
>NW_015637401.1:0-527 GCF_001515625.1 Sinocyclocheilus rhinocerous
GTAAAAGAACTTTAAAATCAATCCTAAATATAACTGGAAGCCAGTCTAAGGACCTGAAGACTGGTGTGATATGCTCAGAATTCTGGCAGCAGCGTTCTGGATGAGCTGCAGCTGTCTAATGGTCTTCTTGGCAAGGCTGGTGAGGAGACCATTACAATAGTCCACCCTGCTGGTGATAAAGGCATGAACAAGTTTCTCCAAGTCCAAACTGGAAACAAAACATCTAATTCTTGCAATGTTTTTGAGATGATAGTATGCCGATTTAGTTACTGCTTTGACATGACTACTGAAACGAAGGTCTGTCTCCAGAATCACACCAAGATTCCTGACTTGATTTTTAGTTATTTGACCCCTAGAGTCAAGGTATGCATTCACCTTGACAACTTCATCTTTGTTTCCAAATGCAACGACTTCAGTTTTTTCCTTGTTTAACTGAAGAAAGTTCTGGCACATCCAACTGTTAATTTCATCAATACATTCAAAGAGGGAGTCAATGGGGCTGTAGTCATTTGGAGATAAGGCTAGGT
>NW_015637402.1:0-1013 GCF_001515625.1 Sinocyclocheilus rhinocerous
TACATCGTCACCGGCATGACAGGATGTGCAAATGACATTTAAAACACAAATATCCTCACCCAAAGAAAATGTTTTTACTGTAAATAAAAGGCTAGGATTATAAAAATAATCAGTGAAGGATAACTTAATAGAACCATTTAATGATTAAATGTAATGGCTAATATACAACGTATCAATAGCGCACTGGCAAATGGTGCATGGGTGCATCCATGTGAGCAAATAGTTGAAGGTCCAAATTGCAGTTTCAAAGGGCTTTACACTATAAAAATAAAAAAACATATACTTTTTAAACACATATACTGAACTTGCACGCTTTGCCAGATCTGCATCAAGGTGTTTCAACTAGGAAATGATGCCAAAAATTCAGCTTTGAAATCACAGGACTAAATTACATTTGAAAATATATTCAAATAGAAAGCAATTATTTTAATGAAATCACAGGACTAAATTACATTTTAAAATATATTCAAATAGAACGCAATTATTTTAAATAGTAAAAATATTTCAAAATGGTACAGTTTTTGCTGTACTTTGCATCAAATAAATTCAGGCTTGGTGAGTAGAAGAGACTTATTAAAAAAAAACAAAAAAAAACATTAAAAATCTTACTATTCTAAAACTGTTGAATAGTAGTGCATGTTATAGTTTGAAGGTAAAGATATTATTAAGGTGAGTTTAAGATGTTTATTTGACATTTCTTGTTTGTATGAAGCCTAAATACAAATAAACATTAATTTATTTGTGCCACTTTTTCTCAAATATCTACATGATAAAGACATCTGTTGTGGGCCTTCTTGGCAGTTTTTCTGAGGCTTTTAAAAATATTTTTCATATTGATAGAATTATATCGTATCGACCGAAATTAAGAAATATGAAATTTCCATGTCTGTTGTGGTCTTGGCAGTTTTTCTGAGGCTTTTAAAAATATTTTTTCACATTGATAGAATTATATCGTATCGACCGAAATCAAGAAATATTAAATTTCCATGTTGTGGAGATGCTGTGTGTTTCAT
>NW_015637403.1:0-563 GCF_001515625.1 Sinocyclocheilus rhinocerous
GAGCTTGTAACACTCCATAGAGAAAGGAAAAATTGAAATCGCATCGTATGACCCCTTTAATGTAGAAAAATTTATTTAAAAAAAAAATACAAAAATAAAGCTGTTAAAACTTTATTTGAGACTTTTTTTTGCTGCTACTATGGGCTCAGTGCTAAAAACCTTTTCTACAGATAACCAAATAGCAGAAAATAAATACAATATAACAAAGACACAAATTAAATAAACAGTGCTTTTCAGGTAGATCTAAAATAAATTTTCAGGTACAGAAATGTAATAATCAAATGTAAAATAACACTGCATCATCTTCAATGTATAAATTAAATATAGATTAATCCTTATAAAAGTTGTTCAGTCAAAATCAGTGAGAGATTTGTTTCTTTGACAGAAGTTTTCTGTTAGTCTGCTTTCACTCTAAGGAAAGCATGGATCCCTTTGACAGATTCTGTTAGTCTGCTTTCACTCTAAGCAAAGCATGGATCCAATATACTGATACACATGCGTTTTCTCAACTGTTTACGTTAAGACAGTTCTAACCGACTGTGTTTACTAGGATATTCGCCAAC
>NW_015637404.1:0-1126 GCF_001515625.1 Sinocyclocheilus rhinocerous
AACACTCATGCTTTTAAGCCAAATACACACTGAAAAGAATAATTTTACTGACATCTGAAGTCACTATTCTCTCTGCAGTCGCTGATGAAATCGGCCGTGTTTTCTCTGCATTAGCGCTGTTTTGAACTTACTGTTTGAATTCGTTTACTGGATCCTTGGACTTTCCAGGAGTTTACCGGTTTAAAATGATGTGATCGCAAAAGCCTGCTTCTTTTCATTTTAAGATAGTATTTTCGTTATAAAGTACTGATTCAAATTAGTAATCAATAATGTACTGATTCAAATTAGTCATCAATAATTAATTATTATTCTACTACTCTGTGCGCCTCCCCTGACATGCTCTCGCGCACCACACGCTCCGCTTGCATTCATTCACGTGATTGGTCGAGATGAGAGGTGATCCCGCCTGGGTAGTGTGATTTTATATATTGTCCTTTCTAATCATATATGGGATCATATATTCACCCAGACCCTGACGCTTTTACTCTGAGTACCGGCAACATGTCAGAAGTGCCGGTACGCACAAAAAAAGTGCAGTTACTCTAAAGGCTAAAATATAGAAGTGCCGGTACTGCGTACCGGTGCGTTACGGCCCACTTCAAGCACTGGCCTTGCGTTAAAATATGCCGTGAGCTTTGGAATTTTTTTTTTTTCAACAAATTTGACTGCATGACTTTTCACTTTATTTTTGCTGATTTTTCCCTTTTCTCTTTAATATTTGGGAGCGTTTTACTGACACTTCTCGTGCAGGACATGCAATGCCCCGCACGCGCATTCAAACCAAAAGTGATAAAGTGTAATTTTAAGGTAACTGTATAAAATGCGGTTACAATATTTCCGGCATCACCGGGGGCCCCCCTCAGCCCGGGGCCCTGGGCTTAAGCCCATGCATTAATGCGGACCTGAATATATATTTATTTGTTTATTTATTTCTGGGACAATAAATCGATGCATCGCGATTCGTGGATCGATTCTGAGATTTTCGGAATGCATCGTGATTCTCTCTCGAATCTATTCTAAACTTAGTTTTTAACAGCAGATGGCGCTCTAGGCTAGTTTTTAACCGTACACTCAAACGAATAGTTCGGCTGAGTAATGTAAGTGGTTAAATGTACTTGCACATAGG
>NW_015637405.1:0-603 GCF_001515625.1 Sinocyclocheilus rhinocerous
ACACAGTCTGTGCAGAGTGGGGAGCTCATTTGCATATGGCAGTGGAGTGACTGCATCTTCTCCTCTGATTGGTTAATATTCTCTGGCTCATTTGAATTGATACATTGAGGAATGTCAGAGTGTAGGGTAGCCATAGCTTTAGCTTTTAGCAGTTTTAGTTTATAAAAACTATAAAAAGGTTCATTTTAAATTGTATGTCCTTGTATTTGAGAATAAATGTTGTCCACTGCAGTTAGTTGTAATCACTGCTTCTCCCTCTCTGAACTGTTGAGGTTTATCTTGAAGGATTGTCCTGTTTTTGAATTTCCCTCCGATTTTCCTGTGGGTCTGTGCTGCTGTGCTGCTAGAAACTGATCCTCTGTGCTGAATATTTCGTTTTAAAAACAAAAAATAAGTTTTTCTGATTTCCTTTTGTGAAAGTCCAGTTCAGAATTTTATATTCTTTCAGATATATAACATTTTTGATCTAACTCTCATCTCAAAATAGCGAACAAAAAATAAATTTTAAGAGCTCATGCAGATCATGACTCTCTCTGATGATACTCTCTCTCTGATACACACTCTCTCTCTCTATCACACACACACTCTCTCTCTCTCTCACAC
>NW_015637406.1:0-452 GCF_001515625.1 Sinocyclocheilus rhinocerous
AGAGAGAGAGAGAGAGAGAGAAAAACTTTTAAACATATCTTTAATTACCAGAAAAAAAATAATCAGTAATTTCTTTGATGTTGTTGTTGTTTTTCCAACAGTTCAGCTCACAGATGAAGACTAAACTGTAATGAAGACAAAAATATTTCACAAATATTATAGATCAATAAAATAGTTAAAAAATGCTTATAAATTATTAAGGTTTTGGTAACACTTTAAAATAAGGTCTCATTTGTTAACATTAGTAAATGCATTTACTAACATGAACTAACAATGAACAATATATTTTCACAGCATTTATTAATGTTTGTTGATGTTAGTTAATCAAAATGTTCATGTTAATTCACAGTGCATTATCTAATGTTAACAGATAAAAAAGTGGGAGTGTGAGAGAGACAGAGAGAGACTTTTAAACATCTCTTTAATCACCAGAAAAAAAAAAATCAGTAATT
>NW_015637406.1:481-588 GCF_001515625.1 Sinocyclocheilus rhinocerous
GAGAGCGAGAGAGAGACTTTTAAACATCTCTTTAATCACCAGAAAAAAAATTATCAGTCTGTTTTTTTTTTTTTTTTCATTACAGCTTAAGAAATCTCTTAGGCCTT
>NW_015637407.1:0-515 GCF_001515625.1 Sinocyclocheilus rhinocerous
TGAAAAAACTGAAGTAAGTAATTTAGTCAATGTGTTAAAAAAGGAAAACTACTGAAAAAATATTGTCATGTAAATCTAATTTTGGTGGACTAAAGTAATAAGAGACAAAGCTACTAGTTGCATAATAGTATTTATGGCTTTTTTTCTCTCTGTTCTACAGGTTTAATTGCATCAGTATTACAGCAGAAGGTTGTGCTGCTCTGACTTCAGCATTTAATTCAAATCCTTCAAACCTGATCGAGCTGGATCTGAGTGGAAATAAACTAGAAAACTCAGGAATGAAGAAGATCTGTCATCTGTTGGAAAATACACAATTCAGATTAGAGAAACTAAAGTGTGTAATTTTATTTATCTACAATTCTGCATATTAGACTATATTTCTGCATAATGAATCATTCATATATTTTACAATAGTAAAAAAAAACATTAGTATGCTAAATGAATTTTTCTTTTTTTGGGGGGGGTCTTCCTCTAGACTTTCAGACTGCAGTATCACTGAAGAAGGTTATAAAGCT
>NW_015637408.1:0-503 GCF_001515625.1 Sinocyclocheilus rhinocerous
CATGCCTTGTAAAAATTCATAAAAGTGTGACTGAGCAACTGACGACTATCAGCGCAGATTTTCCTCGCACTTTGGACTTTGAACATGTCATATCATTGTTCGGTACAATTTATTCGGTCTTTTTGCTTATTCGGTTCGGTTGCCGAACATTCGGTGCATCCCTAAATATAAATTCACGTCTCGCGCACTTTAATGCCCTTTGAATGTAACGTGTTCGTTCCCTTGGAACTGGAATCATGGCGGAATTTCATGTGAAGTCCACTTCGCAGGGCACTTACGGTCGAATAAGACAACGCTTGAATGCTGCTGCCTGAACAAGAGACCTCCTTACTGAAGTGAAAGTGTTGACTAGTGTCACTATCTCGCGAACGCGCTGGCGGATCTCCACCAAATTCAGGGGATCCCTTCAGCTCGAGGAGCCCTCTTAAACGCCACCCTCCGCGCGTCGGTAGCCCCCCGAGATCGCTTGATCGGTCGGCGCCGGACCGCAAATTTAACCACCC
>NW_015637408.1:784-949 GCF_001515625.1 Sinocyclocheilus rhinocerous
AGCGCTCTGCTGGACAAACTAAGTAATTACACCATTTCAAGCATTTTATTTGCGTTATATGTTCTGTAAAAAAAATTGCATATTGGCGGCATATTCGCCGATACCAACATATCGGTGATAATATATCGGCCGATAATATCGGCAAAACGATATATCGGTCGGGCT
>NW_015637409.1:0-478 GCF_001515625.1 Sinocyclocheilus rhinocerous
TTCTAATTAGTGATCGTTGTTTTGTTTTGATCTCTCCCCTGCGCTCCCGCGTTCATCACTTCTGAGGGGCGCATGCGTAAAGCCGACCTCATACGTCATCCGCCCGGAACTGCTTCCGTTTATAACAGTGAGCGCAAGCTAGATTAAAGTGATTATTACGTTTTGAATATGGATATTTGTCTTACAAAAACGCATCAATTTGCTACAGGAGGCCTTTGTTCATTTTTCATTTTTGGGTGAACTAACCCTTTAACAGATGTGGTCACCATTAACTGTCATTGTAGGAAAAACAACATGCCTGAAGATTCTTTGATTTCTCCAGTAAATGGGTTTGGAATGACACACGTTTGAGTAAATGATAACAAGGTGAACTATTCCTTTAATGTTTTTTTTCTGGAGTCACCAGAAGCTCCTCTGCAGCTCAATTGATCCGTTCGTCTCTTGAGAATTTCCCTGCACATGATGGCCATTATAAGTG
>NW_015637410.1:0-796 GCF_001515625.1 Sinocyclocheilus rhinocerous
TATCAAACAGCAACATCTTCACTTCAAAATAAAGGCTTTAGTTAAGCTAAAGCTGCCAAGAACAAAGGGGGCCCCCAGATTTGAACTGGGGACCACTTGATCTGCAGTCAAATGCTGTACCACTGAGCTACATCCCCACAGAAACACCAACTCAAAACTGCACACAGGAAATTAGATCCTTCAGTTTTATAACGTCATACAACAACATCTTCACTACAAAGTAAAGGATTTGGTTACTCCAAAGCTGCCAAGTCTAAAGGGGGCATCCAGATTTGAACTAGGGACCTCTTGATCTGCAGGCAAATGCTCTACCACTAAGCTATACCCCTACAAAATCAATGGCTAAATAACGCACACAGGAAATTAGATCCTTCATTTTGACACTATCAAACAGCAACATCTTCATTTCAAAATAAAGGTTTTACAATATCATACAACAACATCTTCACTTCAAAATAAAGGCTTTGGTTACTCCAAAGCTGTCAAGTCTAAAGGGGGCACCCAGACTTGAACAGGGGACCTCTCGAGCTGCAGACAAATGCGCTACCATTGAGCTATCGCACCATTAAATCATTAGCTCAAAACTGCACACAGGAAATTAGATCCTTCATTTTGAAAATATCAAACAGCAACATCTTCACTTCAAAATAACGGCATTGGTTACTCCAAAGCTGCCAAGTTCAAAGACGGCACCCAGCTTTGAACTGGGGACCGCTTGATCTGCAGTCAAATGCTCTACCACTGAGATATAACCCCCACAGAATCAGCAGCTCAAAACCACAAAGAGGAAATTAGA
>NW_015637411.1:0-466 GCF_001515625.1 Sinocyclocheilus rhinocerous
GGATTCAATACAGGCATGATAAAACAACAACTTGACCCTCTGAGCAACCCCAAATAATCTAAGCCTCCTACAAAAAAGTTTTTGTTGCACCCTTCTACACAGATTATCCACATGCACCTCCCATGAAAGTTTATTATCCATAAGCAAACCTAAATATTTGTATGATGCAACCTGTCTAACAGGCTTGTTGTTAATCATGATAGGTGAGTGATTGCCTACTGATTTATAATCAAAGATAATTTCCTCTGTTTTACTAACATTAATTACAAGACTATGTTCTTTACTCCATAACACAAAGTCAGCAATCTCTGTAGTGTAACACTGAAGGTCCTCATCCTTGTACAAACGGCCAAGAATGGCAGTATCATCTGAACATTTAACGACAAAATTCCCCGGATGGTGACTCCTATATTCATTTGTCTACAATGTAAATAAGAGTGGTGAACAAACACACCCCTGGGGAACA
>NW_015637412.1:0-496 GCF_001515625.1 Sinocyclocheilus rhinocerous
TTAAATGTTAATGAGCTCTGCTGACCCCGCCCCTTTCTTCAGAGCCGCTCTCTGAGGGACTGTTTACTTTAGCTACATTCAGTGTTGCCAGACATATGATAATTATCGTATTTGTACGATAATTTTGACCTCTGTACGATGTATGATCAATAATTTAAAAAAAAGTCCAATAATGTACGATAATTTCAGAATTGAGTGACTCTTCAAATGATGGTAGTTGTAATCATTGGGTTTCTATACTCATCCAAGAAATCGGCTCATTACAGACACTATAAATGCGCTCGTGCACACCTCAGAGTGTGTTAAGAATGCAGGAGGGTGCTGTGCACACCTCAGAGTGTGTTAAGAATTCAGGAGGGTGCCCTGCTTTTAAGCCAACGAGCACTATCTTGCGGTCCATGACGGCAAGAACCCCCTCAACATCTGGCAACACGGAGGCATCCTCGATGACAGACTCACAGGTGGAGTTATTTATCTAGTTTTTTATCTATTGTGG
>NW_015637413.1:0-194 GCF_001515625.1 Sinocyclocheilus rhinocerous
TGAAGACTAGGGTTGAGTTTATTTAGTTGATTTCTTAGTTAGATATGGGACGGCTCTTAATTTCTTCTGGCATTATAGTGCTGTCTATTTGGCTTTGGTCCGTTTACTTCATCTGCCTCTGGTCTGTGCATTTAAGGGGACTTGGTAAGTGAGAACGGCAATTTCATTTATTCATTTTGGCTTTGAGAAAAGAT
>NW_015637413.1:507-1544 GCF_001515625.1 Sinocyclocheilus rhinocerous
TTTTTTTTTTTTTGTTATGTTAGTTTGTTGTTTTTGGTACATCGGACGCGGGTAGACGGATTAGCCGTTGAGCTGCATGTGGGCGTACTGAAGACTAGGGTTGAGTTTATTTAGTTGATTTCTTAGTTAGATATGGGACGGCTCTTAATTTCTTCTGGCATTATAGTGCTGTCTATTTGGCTTTGGTCTGTTTACTTCATCTGCCTCTGGGCTGTGCATTTAAGGGGACTTGGTAAGTGAGAACGGCAATTTCATTTATTCATTTTAGCTTTGAGAAAAGCGATGAAATGAGTATAGTGAAGTTTAGATAAAATAGATAATTTACAGGATTTTTTGGCTGCTCCTACTGTAGAGAAATTGAATGGACTTACAAAAGATCAATTGAGTAAAGTATTTGAGCATTTTAATTTTGAGGTAGGGGGAAATCAAAAATATAAAATTAAAAACTCTGTCATCTTGTAAAAGACAACTTAGTAGAGAGAATGATTTTAACTGTAGATACACAATCTGAATGAGCGTTGTCACCAGAAGGTACTTCAACTCCACTTGTTATGACAGGAGTACAGAGCGGGTTAACCTTTGGGCAACAGCTAGAAATCTTAAATCTGCAGAGTAAGGAGCGAGAATTCGATAGACAGCTTGAATTAGAAAAAATGCGGGTTCAAGAACGAGAGCGTGTACGGCAATTTGAGAAGTTTAAGTGTGAGGAGCTGGCACTTGAGGGCGCTCAGGAGGAGCGGGCACTTGAGGGCGCTCAGGAGGAGCGGGCACTTGAGGGCGCGCTGGAATGTGCTTACGAGGAGCGGGCACTGGGCCTGGAGCCGACACTGGCGCGAGCTCTGGGGCTGGAGCCGACACTGGGAAGAACTGGGGATCAGGAGCCCTCCCTGGGCTAAACTGGGGATCAGGAGCCCTCCCTGGGCTAAACTGGGGATCAGGAGCCCTCCCTGGGCTAAACTGGGGATCAGGAGCCCTCCCTGGGCTAAACTGGGGATCAGGAGCCCTCCCTGGGCTTAACGGGGAAACAGGAGCCCTCC
>NW_015637413.1:2842-4154 GCF_001515625.1 Sinocyclocheilus rhinocerous
ATTTACTGTTAAAGACTGTGTATTGGATTACCCTTTTGTCGTGCGCTCCTTATACTTGCATTGCATGTTACAGTCAAAATGAGATGACAGTGGACCATAAAAGGGTTGGTAAAAGGGTGTTTTTTTAGCTATTGCATTCAGATTTATTCATTTCACAATAGCTTTAATTGTACAAGGCTTATGAGTACTGTATGAAACTTATGTTGTACTGTAACTCTTGAATTTCTGTTCAGATCCAAAATTTACAATTATCAGAACAGAAAAGCCTATATTTAATAATATATATGACAATAATCTGCAGAAAAAGCACTTTAGTTAACACTAATCATAAGTGTTTCAGCTGTGTCATGCTCAAATCTGGTACAAAGCCAGGTCCGGTCACAGAAGTTACTAAAATGCCAACACCCAGATTCAGAAGGTCTCATGGACATGAATAAAATAAAACAGAATACAGTAGCATTTATTTGAGCATAGACCATTTATGTACATACACCCGTGCTGAGAAATGGAAACTGAGACCCTCCTCTTTGCATTGTGTGAAATGTTTTTGTAGCAAACTCAAACAGCCAGGATTTGTTTGAACATGCACACTGTAGTTATTCAGGTTTCCTGATTTTGCTTTCTCATGAAATGAAACTTAAGGTAGACTTTAAATGTGATTGGACAGCGGAAGATCATGTAAGCAATATCTCACAATGCTTGACCTCATTTAGCAGATATTTAATGAAAGCAAGACGGTTCGTAAGTCTTCAGTAAGAACCTTCATGAATTGTTTTCATCCTTCTTTGTTGTTTTAAAGAGTTTCCAGCAAGAAAATGATCATGTATATTTTATGGACATTGCTGTTTTTCCATGTGTCAGCACAGCGTTGGACTCTGTTTGGTTAGTAGCCTATATACCACTGTTTTAAAATTATGTAATGTCATTTGCATTTGCACTTTCTTTATAAATATTACACAAAAAATGCATGTGTCTACAAATATAAGACTATAGTACTACTTTAGGGATTGGTGCTGAAGTCGGCAGGAATGTGGCTCTCCAGGACCGACATTGGCCAGTCCTGGGTGCTGAAGTCTGCAGGAATGTGGATCTCCAGGACCGACATTGGCCAGTCCTGGAGAGCCACAGTCCTACAGACTTCAGCGCCAACCATAATCAAACATACCTAAAAAAGCTAATAAAGGACTAAGGGTTACCAAAAAGCAACAGGCAAGTCAGTTTTTATCGAGGTTGGAGCAAAAATCTGCAAGACTGTGGCTCTCCAAGGCCAGCATTGGCCTGTACTATCTCTTTTAAATCTTGGCAAAGCTGT
>NW_015637414.1:0-2474 GCF_001515625.1 Sinocyclocheilus rhinocerous
CTTTTATTAATTTTGTCTTGTTTTTGTTCAGATGTTTTATTATTACGACATTTCTTCAATGAAAGCAAGCATAGTCAAATATTCAGTGTCCTTAAAAAAAAAGCGTATTGATTGTCCGATAACTGAAAAATGAATGAGTGTTGCACTCCATATCTGTGGCAAAGTGCAGAAACTAAAATGGTCCCAAGATGTCACCCACTAGGCTACACAACATCTATCCGCCGCTAGGTGTCGCTATTATACATTTAATTTCCAACCAGTTTTCAACATTTTAAATGTGTGAAACTAAATAGTACTTGCCTATTATATTAAATAATAAAAGGCAAGTTGCATTTTATTATTTAATATCTATTTCATTTTCACCAGGTATTTATTTCAGTTGCAAATGGCTTAATCATTGTGAATTTGGAAATATATGTAAAGGATGGGCCTCACTCACGGAACTTTCAGGCTATGAGTAAATTCTGAATAATTTGTGTGTAAAGTAACGCATTACTTTTAAATTTACAACAAAATATCTGAGCTTCTTTTTCAAATAAGTAACACAATTGCTTTGTTTTCCTTTTATTAACTGAGACCTCTCTTCTTTCCATGATGAGAGAAATGGGAAGTGCAGAAGTGTTGTGTTCGCTGAGTAAACATGATGGTTATTGTAGTTCTAGTAGTTTTATTGTAGTTGAAGTGCTTATGGGGAAACTTCTGTTTACTCTGATACTGAAGCCTGATTTGTTCACGTTTGTGTAGCTGCACAAACAAATCATGCTTCAGCCTGCCGAAAGGGGTGGAGACGACTACTATATAAGTCGGTTCTGAGCGCCATTTCATCAGAATTTACTCCAGCATGAAGATCATCTCCTCGCAGGACTCTAAAGAAGAAGAAAGAAGCTCGAAGCCTGCTACTCACCGTAGAAGATCCCTGGCAGAGGAAGGACACCTCTCATCAGTGTTTTCCCTGCGGCCATCCGGCAATCTCAAAGAGCATTTGCTAAGACCAATTTCCATGGCAGTGTTGTTTCACACATGAGAATCAGTGCCCCTAGTCTGCAGCAAGCAGCTTTCAGTGGATCGGAGGAAGGATATTACCACAACATTATTCTTAGGACATCGCAAACTATTTTTTTATGAATATGACTTAACCTGATGGAGGACACACTCAGTCATTCAGGCAGTCTCTCTCTCTCTCGCATGTTTTGTGCTGTTGATCGTCCTCGTCCTCGTCTTCCTCAAAAAATAAAAAATGTCTTCATGCTAGGGCAGGGGTGGCGAACTCCGGTCCTGGAGAGCCGCAGCCCTGCAGATTTCAGCTCCAACCCTAATTAAAACTCACCTGCCTGTAGCTTCCTAATAACCCTTCAGACCTTGATTAGCTTGTTCAGGTGTGTTTGATTAGGGTTGAAGCAGAACTCTGCAGGGCTGCGGCTCTCCAGGACCGACGTTCGCCATTATGAATATGACTTAACCTGATGGAGGACGCACTCAGTCATTCAGGCTGTCTCTCTCTCGCGCGCGCGCTGTTAGGTATGTTTTGTGCCGTTGATCGTCCTCGTCCTCGTCTTCCTCAATAAATAAAACAATTCTTCATGCTAGGGTGTCGGCGGTGAATCCAGTGGAGAGAAATCCCCCCACAACTAACTGCAAACTGGCATTCAGATCTGCCTCCATTTTGTTAGCAACGCCCCAACTTTCAATGATCCAGTCAATCCCCGAAGGATGAAATCAAGTCCCGCCCTCTCATTTCAGATGCCGTTTCACTCAGATAGACGTCACAGTAGAGAAAAAAAGACAATCGCGTTTCATGCCGACTTTAACATTGAGACAGACAGGTATTTAATTAGGCTGCTATCCCTTTAAGACCGAATGAATGTGATATACTGACACATGTATCCGGTTTTAACCCACCTGTTTACGTTCACTTAAGCGATAAACTACTGTATTTACGTGAGATACTCCACACGATGGACATTTTGACAGCTGTGTGTGTATTTGACAATTGACCATTCGCAGGGAGCTTGATTGACAGGCGACTGACCAATCAGAACGCGAATATTATGTGCTGCTGTTGCTATCCGCCATCTTGCCCGACAGCTACGGCCGGTCTCCATAGAAATCCATGTTAAAACTGGGTAAAAAAGATAGACTGAATTGAAACTTTTGAAATATAACTAAATATAAAAAAATGTGCAGAGGGTTAAGCTGTGCTGTTGTTGGCTGCCACAGTAACGGCAATAAGCTAAGGAATTCCTTTAAAGTACTTGTTTTGCGTACTAGAAAATCTGTCATGTCCGGTGCTGTATGCATGGCTTTCAGTGCTTAAGTTAAAATACTGAGTGTGAAGTAATACAATAATATGTTAAAACGTGTGCTCTTATCATTCTGTGGACAAAATCCCGTGAACTTTATATGAGCTTTATATGCACATGTGCGCTCATCTGTTTTCAATGTAGCTAACCTCGCGTCGCTTCATGTCATCTTCC
>NW_015637414.1:2550-2860 GCF_001515625.1 Sinocyclocheilus rhinocerous
TGCAAAAAGACACTGCGACACTCTAAAGTGATGAAACTATGGCGCCATGTGCTTTTTTAAACCATTTTCATTAGTGATGGGCGCGTTCGAAACACTGCTTCACAAAGCTTCAAAACATTTGTGAATCTTTTGTTTCAAATAAGTGTTTTGGAGCACGTATGAAACCGGCCAGGTCACATGACTTTAGCAAACGAAGCTTCGTTACGTCACACTGTTTCGAAACATTTCGAAACTCCGATGGTTCACCACTAGGGGGTGTTGATCCCAAAGTGAACCCATGAACCACTTCTGGTTGCCCAGTTAATCATGT
>NW_015637415.1:0-629 GCF_001515625.1 Sinocyclocheilus rhinocerous
ATATCAACATTGGCTACCAGAAATCGCTTACTCTGCCTTTAAGATAGGAACAATTGTATTTTGATTCTGATAATTGCAGTAGTAAGAAATCGGATTAGAGATATCTTTAAATATGATTTGACTAGTCAAAACTCCATTTAAGATATCTGTAATGACGTCATAGATATCTTCACTCCATTTAAGATATCTGTAATTACGTCACAGATATCTTTAATAAACGCGTCACACATACGCAAATGTAATTAGAGATATCTCTAATTCAATTTCGACTAGTCACAATTATATTTTAAGGTATCTGAATTGTACATGCTCCTGCTGTTGTGTGACGTGAGAATAAATTTACTCCGCTCCTCCCCCCACACCAGAGCTTTCGTCGACATACAATTTCTTTTCTGTGGTTGGGAAACCATGGCGGCTGCGGTTCTCGACAAGAAAATGTCAAGAAATTGAAAGAGCTCGACGTCAGGGAAGTTAGTTGTGGTGAGAACTTTGTGCGATTGATAATTGCTCAAGAAATGCACAGTGAATTGCACATTTCCTATCTCCTGAGACATTTCAACAACTTAACACAAATCTTGATGATGTTCGAACGATGGTGTCATCACATTTACAGAGTGAGGGAACTGGAG
>NW_015637416.1:0-533 GCF_001515625.1 Sinocyclocheilus rhinocerous
GATGGAGATGTTTGTATCTTGTGTGTGCCTGTTCTCTCTCTCCATACCTTTTGTTCCAGTGCCCGCCGATGTTCGCACAGGGAACATCACAGAGCCAAAGGGGGATGTGTAGGATTTCTGTCCTCGAACAGATCCATTTAAACTATGGAGTCACACATGAAACAACCACATTCCATAGAAACAAACTGAAGAGAATCCTCCCCAGCCATCTGCGGTCGTAAAACTAATACAGGGTCAGTGCAGTGTCTCAGCAGTTCCTGTTCCATTTGGCTTATCTTCTCAAGAGACTCAAAGAAAAGCAGTGCTAAGACCCTAACTCACCCGGAGGATACAAACTATCTTTGTTTGACGGCCCTTCAGGGACCAGATGCGTGATACCCATGACCATTTAACGCATAAATTGATAATCGGATAAAGAGAAAGCGACAGATTAATAGCTCCATGTCCGAGCGAGAAGATTGGCAGATCTCCCCTGTGACATTGTCATAACCTCAGGACATCTCCCCTTTTCTGACTGCATTCCAAAAGGGACG
>NW_015637417.1:0-1488 GCF_001515625.1 Sinocyclocheilus rhinocerous
ATGTTCCCTTATGTTTTTGGCATTTAAAACACATATCTGGGATGTTTGGGTTAAACTTCTTTAATTTTTCAGGTGTGACAAGTACGCATTACCCAGTTGTATTGGATCAGTTCAAATCTAGTATTAATTGACAAATTCTGGGCTCTAACACATATCTGGCTCCATTCTAAATCTATAAGGTTGTATTGCAAATCTATACCCCAAGCAACTCTCTTGGATTTTGCTAAT
This sequence comes from Sinocyclocheilus rhinocerous, assembly GCF_001515625.1. Taxonomy (NCBI): domain Eukaryota; kingdom Metazoa; phylum Chordata; class Actinopteri; order Cypriniformes; family Cyprinidae; genus Sinocyclocheilus; species Sinocyclocheilus rhinocerous. The sequence goes on from NW_015637417.1 coordinate 229, forward strand.
GCTTTAGAGCTGTTAACAAATTTGCAATAAAACAATGAAATTTCATTTGTACTAAGATCATCACAAAACATAAGCTTTTCTAGTTCTTTTTGTAAAGGTCTAGATAGTGAATAATTTTGCTTGACATTGATATCGCTGCGAATTTGTAAGTATTTAAAAAAAAGTGAGTCATTGGGATTCCAAATTTTTCATTAAGGTCTTTAAAGGAGATCAATGTATCTCCCTCAAATAAGTCCCCAATCTTACAAATACCTTTTAATGCCCACTGTTTAAAGCCAAAGTCATTTTTCCCTGGTCTGAAGTCCCTGTTTCCCCAAGTATGGGAAAATTAGGAAAGATTTGGGACCTATCTCAGTGTACACTGAGCATCATTCCATACCATTATGGTATTTTTAACAAATGGATTTTTAGTAGTCTTTTTCAAATTCTTATACAAATCTGAATACAAATACAAGCCCATATCCATATCTTTTATGCTTGTTGATTCTATTTCTACCCAGGGTAATTGTGGCTGCGAGGAAAACCAATAGGTGGCATTAGCCAGCTGGGCAGACCAATAGTACCACTGCAAATTGGGCACACGCAAACCTCCTCTGTCATAAGGAAGGTATAACAATGTTAGAATTTCTAATGAATTGACTTTTTTTTTTCATACAATAAAAAAAACCTAGTGGAGGGGAAAGTGGAATAGAACGAAATAAATACAAAAATTTGGGAAGAATTTTCATCTTTATAATGTTTATACGGCCAACCAATTAGATTGGTAGGGAGGACCATCTATCTACAGATTCATTGACTTTAGTTATGACTGGGTTGTAATTGGCAGGGACTAACCTGTCAATTGTAGGAGTAATGATTATACCTAAATATTTGAAGCCATTAATTGTAATGCATTTGTAATCCATTTGTAAATGGATGTTCAACTGGTGGTTGATACCTTTCTTGAGTGTTTATAAACAGAATGGATAATTTGGCGTTATTAATTTTATAACCAGAGAACTTTCCGAATCTGTCAATCAAATTAAGCAATGCTGGTATGGATCTCACAAGCCTTGTTAAAAAAAAGATAGAGTCGTCTGCATATAGTGCTATTCGATGATCACAATCTTTAATTTTAATGCCCTTAATGATAGAGTTGCTTCTGACTGCAACTGCTAAGGGCTCTAGCGCTAAAATAAAAAGCATCGGCGACAAAGGGCATCCTTATCGTGTGCCTCTATGTATATTGAAAGGTCTTGATATTGTATTGTTTGTCCTAAC
>NW_015637418.1:0-529 GCF_001515625.1 Sinocyclocheilus rhinocerous
AAAGGTCCTTCCAACTGGGGATGTAGCTCAGTGTTAGAGCGCATGTTTTGCATGCATGAGGTCCTGGGTTCAATCCACAAACAGTAAAATTTTAATTTCAGCAAAACAGATTCAATTTGGTCCTGTTGAGTTTCCACGTCTGGAATTAATAGCATTGGTACACCTATAGTAGTAGAAAAAATTTGTTGTTCTCTACATCTCTACAGACTGTTTAAATTTAATTTAAGCAAAACTGTATCAATTTGGTCCTGTAGCGTTACCACATCTGGAATTAATGGCATTTGTAAACCTACAGTAGCAGAAAAAACTTGTTGTACCTCAGTGGTAGAAAATTTGCCTTTCAACAGGATATGTATCTCAGTGGTAGAGCGCAGAAAATTTGCCTTTCAATCAACAGGAGAGCTCAATGGTAGAGCGATTGCTTTGCATATATGAGGTCTTGGGTTCAATTCACAGTCTGTAAAATTTTTATTTCAGCAAAGCCGATTCAATTTGGTCCTGTTGAGTTTCCACATCTGGAAATAATAGC
>NW_015637419.1:0-624 GCF_001515625.1 Sinocyclocheilus rhinocerous
GATTTCAGCATCTGCCTTCTCACTAAATAGGACATAAATACATGATCAACATCCCCAGAACTGCTCTGAGAGTTAAAACTATATAGTTTCTGCCAGAAATGTATTACTATTGTTCAGTAGAATGTACGTACAACTACTACTACTAAAATTATTAAAGAATAACCACAATTCTTACATGTTTTAATTTTAATTGTAAATCCCCTTTGTTTGCCAAAAAAAAACATTTGTTTAATTTTCATTAATTAAAAGATAAATTAAATGAATGTGTTATGCCTTCATTCGATAACCAGAAAAATTAAAATACACAATGCAGCCTTCATTCGATAACCAGACAAATTTAAATACACAATGCAGAATTTCTAAAGAAAAAAAACATAAGACTATAAATAAAAGTAGTTTTTATGCATTCAAATAATTAGACATATTAAAACACAGAATTTGGTAACAATAAACAAGGTGAAAAAAATAGAACATTTCATAAGACCCTAAACATACTTTTTGTAAAACTTTTTAATAGATTTGAAGTTGAATTGTATACATTTCATTATGTAATTAGACGTGCTTTTGATTGATAAAATGTAATTTAACCATTTAAAAAGGAGTCCAGAAAAATTTAAATGGAAA
>NW_015637420.1:0-459 GCF_001515625.1 Sinocyclocheilus rhinocerous
CGAAAAACCTTGGACTAGTTCGCAAAAGTAGCTTTTTTAAATAATATTGAATTTTTAATTACCATCTTTTATTCACAACCTTGGTCCCAGAGGCAAAGTTGTTCAGCATGAGGAGATCTATCTTATGATATCAAGATTTAGTGTATGTGTGAATATATGAACTTTTTGTGTACAATTTAATTCTGTTATAATTGAAATATTGTGTTTTTGGATACTTTGTTTACTGTTATAGCGCCACCTATGGTCCGATATTCATGAAACTTAGCATGCTTGTTAAGAGTCATCAGACACATGTTTTCACCAAGTTTCGTAAAGTTTTGAGTTTTTGTTTAGGTTTTATAGGCATTTGGGTATATTTGGCCACGCCCATTCTCTAAACGACACCGTTAAAAAGTAAGCGAAGGACAAAACGAAATTTTTTTTTTTATAATTATTGATCTAGAGAGTCCAGAGAATTGT
>NW_015637421.1:0-591 GCF_001515625.1 Sinocyclocheilus rhinocerous
ATGGTTTGCTTGCTAGCAGTAGGCTATGATTCAACGTTGCAAACTTGTTTGGTGGGCTCTGTGTGAGATTTGAAATTCGACTTTAAAGCATGTACTAAGGATAGTCATGATCCTGTCTGTGTATGAGAGTGCGGGCGCCTGTGTGGGGCAGGCCCTATGGGTCCTTGTAAAGAGGTAATAGGCCCAACTACTAACTATCAGCCAAATGCTGTTTAAAATTAATTTAATGCTACTTTTCAGTCATGCCAGCAGCTGCTTGTGGTCCTAAAACAGCTTTAAGTGGCAATATTCTGGTCTGCTCAACATAATTGCATAGACCAGTGAAACTGCTCCCTAACTTGTAGTCTGACCTTCATTCATGAACTTCAAGCATGACATTAATACAGCGGAAGTCCTAGATAGTCTAACCTCAAGCATGACATTAATACAGCGGAAGTCCTAGATAGTCTGAGTTTGTGGTTTGAGAGAAATAATATGAATCTCAATCTGTGCCTGTGCATTCATTTTCTCCACAGAAGAAACACCCCACTCGTCTAGAGAGGTTCTCGCAACTTACTTCAGCAGCCCTCAAAAGGAAGTCATCCACTGAAG
>NW_015637422.1:0-922 GCF_001515625.1 Sinocyclocheilus rhinocerous
TGTGCCATAATACACTTCCACAAACATGACCAAACTTTGATAAATTCCTGTTCTTTAAATAAAACAGGACGCACACTGACACGTGATAGTCATCTCACTGATTAAAAACACCTCTGAACAGATAGACTCTAATTTCACCTTCAAATGAACAGCTAATCCTAGAGATTCACATACTTTTGCCGCTCACAGAAATGTAATATTGGATCATTGTCCTGTATAAATAAATGAAAATAAAAAATATATATTTTTGTCTCATTTGTTTGAATTGTGTTCTCTTTGTCTACTTTCAGGACTATGACCCAAAACAAAATCTGATTATGTTTTGGGTCATATTTATGCAGAAATGTAGAAAATTCTAAAGGGTTCACAAACTTTCAAGCATTACTGTAGATAGATGGATGGATAGACAGATAGATAGATACTTTATTCATCCCAGTGGGAAATTCATTCACAAATTCCAACAGTATCCACAAACTTAGGCACAATGAGATATATAATAATAAAGGCATGCAATAAATACTAAACTATTTAAAAGGTAATATATTTAAATTTTAAAAGTCCTGTGTAAATTGTTTATAAAGAAGTCATGTGCAAAACACAAAGAGTGAAGGGTACATAGTGAATAATATGTAGTATGGTCCAGAACAGTGAGGAATGCCAGCATTGACTTTCACGCCTCCCCAGCACACCACTGCATAGAAGAGGGCACTCGCCCTCAGTCTGATAGAACATCTGCAGCAGTTTTTTGCAGATGCCTTCTGAGGAAGTACAAGCGGCTCTGTCCTCTCTTACACAGAGCATCCGACTTAGCAGTCCAGTCCACTTTCTCATCCAACTGAACTTCCAGGTATTTGTAAGTCTTTAGAAACTCCACGCTATTGCTGTTAATAATCACAGGCTCCGGTTGAGGCCTGAGCCTTCT
>NW_015637423.1:0-856 GCF_001515625.1 Sinocyclocheilus rhinocerous
ATATATATATATATATGTGTGTGTGTGTGTATGTATGTATATATGCATATTATGTGTATATATATGTATATATGTATATATATATATATACACCTTGCTACGTGTACTGCATTAGGCTAACCGAGACTTGTCATTTGCACTTATATATTGTTGCTCTTTTGTTAGTTTTGACTGCTTTTATTGTCCTCATTTGTAAGTCGCTTTGGATAAAAGCGTCTGCTAAATGACTAAATAAAATAAATAAATAAATAAATAAATAAAAGAACCTTATATTCACTTCTTCTGTAGGTGAAGCTGGATCACGAATGATTCGCGTGAACATAGACACATTTAGGTAGATCGGGGGCACATTCCCTTTAAAAACAAAGGTAAACCACTGCATCTTCAGCGGCTGAGATGTTAGGAGTAAATGACGACTGCTATGTTCATTATTACATCCAACAACAAAACACTTTAATCGCTTAGGAGCCATTCTTGTCTACCTCTGCTCCGGCGTCGAAACAATGGCTGACTGTCTGATGACAGCTCACTCAGGGCGGGTCTAAGGTAAAACGCTAGTGTCAATCAACAATCGTGGGAGGGGCCTGGGTCACACAGACAGGCATCTGAGAATGGCTTGATATGAGAAAGAGGAAATTATTTAATGAGATTTTAAAAAAACACTGGATGGATATTTATCATTATAGGGTGGTTGTGTACGAACACTGCCAACACACATTTCGGTTCAAACTAGGGTTGTGTCGGTGAGGAAATTTTCCCACCGGTTAATCGGCGTGTGACAACACCGGTAATACCGGTATCACCGCGGGGGCGGGGCGTTCCCTCTTTTTCTCGCTTTCCCTCCCTTTTTAATAGC
>NW_015637423.1:1013-1149 GCF_001515625.1 Sinocyclocheilus rhinocerous
CGCTTTTAAATAGCTTAAAAGCGCCGTGCGCATTTTACTTTCACTTTTGAATTAAATAAAACATTTAATTCAAAAGTTCGGCGTCAATTCAGCGTCAATTGCTTGAATGCAATAACAAAATACAACGTCAAACTCA
>NW_015637424.1:0-712 GCF_001515625.1 Sinocyclocheilus rhinocerous
AAGATCCCCATCTCTCTAATCCCTCATTTAAGATAAAACAATGTTTTTAAGCATGAGCGTGCAATTGGTTCAGCGCTTGTCTGTGGTTGTCACAGTTATGTAGTATACAACAGACATTAAAATTCAAGACATAAAACATGTAACATCACAAAAAATAGCATAGTTGATCTTCAGCCCAGACACTTTGTGCATTGTAGAGGGCCATTTTGGTTACCCTCAAAAATCAATTTCCCATCATATTCATTTGCTTAGTTGTGACCTTGAAACAGGAAGTACACAGTAAAATAGTTCTCTTCCTATCAATACTGCAATTCCTAAAAACATTCCCAATTTTGCTAACTATGCTCCTAACTTTAGATCAAACCAATCTCACATTTGATTATCTTTTCCAGCATTTGCTTTATCTCCCATTCTTAGGGTTTTTAATTTGATCATTACTTCACTTAATGCTCCTTCTGGAGCAGTATTATTTGGTATATAAGTACAGCATTGTTCCCCAAACATAATACATACTTTTCCTTTTTCAGTTAACAAATAATATAAAGCTATTCTATTTTGCTATGTCATTCTGCTTGTTGCGTCCAATTGCTCTCCTAGAACTGATAAGGCCTCATCAGTATAATTAATACACCTTTGCTGATTGAACTTTATGTAATTTAATTAATCCCTTCTGTAATTTTATTTATTTATTATTATTATTATTATTATTATT
>NW_015637424.1:738-1316 GCF_001515625.1 Sinocyclocheilus rhinocerous
TTATTATTATTGTAATTTAGAAATAATATTGATTCAAACCCTAATTTAACTGCATCTCTTGTATTAAATTTGTTAGGTATGCCTTTAGGTTGAACAATTTAATTTATATAATCTGCAGGGCCTTTTTCATCTGCTCTTTTGGTTCTAGTTATTTCTTCATTTGTTGTTTCCTCTTCTAGAGAGATGTGACTCATTTTATGTGTCAGCATAACCCTAGTAAAACATGATTGTTTGTTGGCAAGAGGCCATATTTTTCCGCACATCCACCGTATGTCTGCCAATGCAATATTGATTTAATCAAATATAGGAGGTGGGCCTTCCTTTTTCACTAACTAACTTTACATTGTGGTATTTTCAATATTTTGCTGCATTTCCTTTAATTTGCCAATGTCAATATTTCCCGTCTTCTTATAACATTCACTTCTTGATCTATCATAAATTTTATTTATTTTATTACCATACTATTGACCAATTACGGGTTCGGATGCACAGTAATTCAGTTGCTTCTCTGTAGTTTGTTGTAGATTGGAGAAACTGGCACCAGTATGGGCAAAATGCCATTTTTTGGGTACAGTTTC
>NW_015637425.1:0-417 GCF_001515625.1 Sinocyclocheilus rhinocerous
CATAATTAAAATTATTTATTTACTTTTCCAACAAAGGCAGGGTTTATGCGGGGCATTGAAAATCATTAAAATTAATTAAACTGCCTTTAATAACAGTCATTCAGGACTTTCGTTCAAAAACTCGGGAAGTCTTAATTAATTTCAAACATTTTTTGTATAATTAATTAATTTAAATTAATGTTTTTAATAGACACATTTATAGCAGAACCTCAAGTAAACTACATGTTATTTTGTTTAGTCATATACAGGTGGGAGCTTTTTCAATTTATTACTCAGAACGACTTATTAGCCTACAACACCTTTAAAGACTTATTCAGGGAAGTACAGCAGGATGCAGGAAATGGTTGAGTATTATTTTAGGTATAAAATATCATTATTGTAATCCTTGTAATGTCCATTTATAGTCTCTACACAGCA
>NW_015637425.1:667-789 GCF_001515625.1 Sinocyclocheilus rhinocerous
TTCAACGATCTTATCAGATCTCCAGCCGCCATGTTTCAAACGATCCAAACGTACCACGCTTCCGCCAATCCCCGCCATGAAGCAATGATTGACGGAGGGTGGGCGTGGTCAGCTCGGAATGC
>NW_015637426.1:0-219 GCF_001515625.1 Sinocyclocheilus rhinocerous
TTTGTCATTTTTATTTTATTTATTTATTTTTAAAATGTGTATAAGCAGTATTTATAAGGTTTTAGCTTTTAGTTTTGGTTCCGTTTTTAGTTGTTTTAATACTACAATTGATTGCTTCTGTTGTCCTCATTTGTAAGTCGCTTTGGATAAAAGCGTCTGCTAAATGACTAAATAAATAAAATTATATTCAATTTATTTAAGCAAAAGCATTACAATGTG
>NW_015637426.1:240-586 GCF_001515625.1 Sinocyclocheilus rhinocerous
TGAAAAAGCATTACAATGTGCATTATGAATACCCTTATAATGTATTATACATTTTAAGGCTTTCAGTAAAGTGGTACCAAATTTTGTCACAAAGATATTTATTTACTGAGAATTTCTATATAGAAATCAGAGAGGTGAAAAAATACATTTTAAAACATATTAACACATTAACTGCATTAAATTGCTTTAAAAAGATGAGTGATTGCTTGATTAAACAATTAAAATTTCTTTCAATTGTGTTGTCTGTGTAACAGTATGACAACAAAGCAGGCTATTTGGAGGCTTTTTTAAGATGTCTAACTTTTTTGCGGATACCAGGAAAGTTTAGACCATAAACAATAGGGTT
>NW_015637427.1:0-519 GCF_001515625.1 Sinocyclocheilus rhinocerous
ATAGCATGTAATTTCGGCCACCATGACCCACCTCTTCATGTATATATTTAAGGATGATGCATGAGATGTGAAAGTCTTTTGCAAGTATAACAGGATGTTTTGACTCTTCGGGCATAGCTGCCCTACTCAACCGTCCCCCTACTCTTAAAACACCATCTTCAAGGACTGGATTAAGTTTATAAATGTGACTGTTCCTTTTCACTTGTTCTCCCTTTTGCAAACTTGAGAATTCATCGGAGTATCTTTGTCTTTGGCAGTAACAAATAATCTCCAATTCAGCTTTCTTTAGCTCCTCCACAGAAAGCTCACTTCTTTCACATTGACCCTTCATTTTCTCCATTTCATCTTTCAGTTGTTGTCTTTGTTGGTTTTCATCCATGCCAGAATGTGTTAAAGCCATTTTCAATGATTCCCTCTTCTGACAAAGAATTAATTTCTTAAATCTGAGAATCCAAGCTACTGACCTCTTTAAATGGATCCAAGAGGAGAAATATTGGATAAAGTGTGTCATAACATTCA
>NW_015637428.1:0-645 GCF_001515625.1 Sinocyclocheilus rhinocerous
AAGCTAATTTAATCATTTATTATCCGCGCGTCAGTTGTGCGGTTATGAGCTATGAAATTATTGCGGTGCAAATGAATTGTAGTAGACCTATAAATTTAATAATAAAAGTACCATAATAATAATAATAATAATAGTAATGGTAATAATTTAATTCATCCTCTCGATATCACCTGATGTTTTTTTTTTTGTTTGTTTTTTTAGATATGTCTGGCTTTCGTGCATATACAGTGTCATCGTATGCGCAACTGGAGTGCACACGTATAGTGTAAGAGCATCCTAGTGTTTCCGCGCTCGTTTGACTTACGGCTGGCGCTGAAGAGAAGTTGTAAGAGCAAGTGTTTCCGCGCTCGTTTGACTTATGGCTGGCGCTGAAGAGAAGTTGGAGCGCTTGACTGAAAAGTCTCCTGTTTGATGTGGTCATAAAGACGTTATGCGTTTAAATAAATGATGGTTCTTGTCACGAACGAAGAGACAGAAGCAGCAGTTGTGAGTGGAGTGGCCAACCGTAGCCCCGCCCCTGCGTTAAATATTGTTAATATTTAATTTTGACAGCGCGTTAAAAAGTTTTGTTTTTTTTCAGAAGTCCAGTGAAATTGAGTGGTATATATATATATATATATATATATATATATATATATGTATGTG
>NW_015637429.1:0-545 GCF_001515625.1 Sinocyclocheilus rhinocerous
ACATAAAACATTTCTTCCAGGTCTTTGTCCCTCCACCCACCCAAGAGCCCACAAAATTGCTACTAATTCCGTAGAAAAGACTGACGTTATCTGGCAATCGAAAACCTTGTTTAACACAAAACTGAGGGATACTTATCCCTATTGCTGCTTTTCCATCGAGTGGATTCATAGAGCCATCAGTATATATCTGCACACAGCCTGACCAATTTCCTTTTAAATGTTCATAAACCATGGCTACAGGATCACCATTATCTTCCTTAACTTGATCTAGCACTGAAAAATCAACTGTAGGCTCTGGCAGAAACCATGGTGGGACTGGAGACCAACACACTGCTGGTCCTATTACGTAGTCTTTCATACCCATTTCTTGAGCTCTCTTGTCCACGGAGTTAATCATGCTCCCCTTTCTATCCCTTCCACCCCTTCTCTGAAACTTCCAGTGTTCCTCTAATAAACTTCTGGCCGGATTTTTGCAATTAAAACTTCGGAGCTTAGACCAGTAGTTCAGAGACAGCTTAATCCTCCTTATCTCTAAAGTAGTCTCC
>NW_015637430.1:0-745 GCF_001515625.1 Sinocyclocheilus rhinocerous
AGACAAAGAGCGGCTACTCCGATGGTCAAGGAGTCATGAGATCCAATACAAGGGAAACGCAGTCAGAGTATATCCGGATCTCAGTGCTGCCCTTTCAAAGAAACGCGCTTTGTACAACGGCATAAAACAATCACTTTACCAAAAAGGAATACGATTCCAGCTGCTTTACCCAGCTCGCTTGAGAGTGAAATTCGACAAACAAACTTTCATATTCAATTCACCGCAGGAGGCGAAACAGTTCTACGACCAACGTGTCAATGCCTAAGGACAACCAGAATATCTAAATTTATCTTTAAGTGGAGAACATTACCCGCTATCTACGAGGATGACTTGTAAAAGATATAGGTATCTTTAAGGCATTCATTTTATTTAATTCTTGCGTCAAATATTAATGTTCTTCTTTATCTGAAAAATATTTGTTTTGGGGTGGAGTTTGAAAAATATTTGTTTTGAGGTGGGAAAAAAAAAAACTGAAAATTTAATGACTGTGAATTGATACTCCAAGGAGTACAAAAGTAAACTTATGTAAAAGTTATGGATGTAGAAAATGTTATAGTGGATTGGGATACCCCCGTTGATAGAAACGGTTCTGAGTAATTTGAGAGATTACTGGGGGTACGTGTATGGGGACCTGCCATTTGTCTCCGTTCTTGAGACAAATATAGGAAGGGGTCAATGTTTCTTGTGTTTGGCTGGAAGGGATGGGAGAGAGGGTGGGTGTTGTGTTGTCAGGTTTTTTTTTTTT
>NW_015637430.1:1092-1227 GCF_001515625.1 Sinocyclocheilus rhinocerous
CCCGTTTCAACAGTAAAACAAGAGGAGCAACAATTATAATTCATAAGAAAGTCCAGTTTAATGTATCTAAATCTGTTTCTGATCCTCAACGACGCTTTGTTATCGTGACTGGTTATCTGTTTCAAATCCCTGTTG
>NW_015637431.1:0-636 GCF_001515625.1 Sinocyclocheilus rhinocerous
GGGGCGGGGTCAGCAGAGCTCATTAGCATTTAAAGGGACATGCATTAAAACGGCTTGCTGAAAACAGAGCTGATTTCGACAGGAAAAAAAGGTGTTTTTACACTACCATTGAGAAATTTTAAGCAAAGTATATTATAGACTTTTCATTAAGACCCTAAAGAATCATATCAACTTGTGGAAAATGGGACGCCAACAAACCATATGTGTTGACTGTGAAACCCAGTAGACTTTAATAATATGCATTTATGGTAATTACTACATTTTCTTGTAAATCCATGTTCATATTTACTGCAAACAATGCGCTGTCACTTTAATTCAGGCTTGTAGCGCAGCAATAGACTCGAAAACGATCTCTGCACTGCTGCAGAGTAGACGCGCCACTACTGGAACGCACTGCCGTACCTCACCGCTCCTGGAACGCACTGCCGGACCGCAACCGTGTTGTCTGCAATCAGACAAAGAGCTCTCCGAGCCTTCGGTCTGTCATCTTCAGACACTGACAGAAGATTTAAAGACTGAGAAATTTTCATGAAAATCTCCTCAGAAAATGTTTTGAAGCCATTAATAAAATGTGTTTAATGTTGATGTACCAACCTACCCAAACTACTAAAATATATTTGGTGCTTTTAAATGTTC
>NW_015637432.1:0-1180 GCF_001515625.1 Sinocyclocheilus rhinocerous
TATGCCTTTTCGCCCTGTACGAATCCCTTCTTGGGACTTATCAATTGTCCTGGTAGGTTTCAGTAATGTGTGTAACCCTGGTTCGCTGAATAGGGAATGAGATGCTGCATTGCTGGCCATTCTCTTACTTTTCTTCAACTTTTAGTGCTTCCTTCATAATGGAAACTCTGAGGTGATATGGCGCGAGCACACTCTTATGAGGCATAAGTGACTTATTCCTCAGAGGCGGTGCAAAGTGAAACTAGCCAGTTAATATTTGTGATGGTATAAGAGCTTCAGTCAATCGTCCCACCCGGGGGTGATTCCCATAGCGCCAGCGACACAGACTCTCGTTCCTATTCAGGAAACTTAGGTTAGGGTCAAGGGACAAGGGTCAAGGTCAACTTTATTATCCCAATTTGTTTCACAGCCAGCAGTAAACTATATACGGCAATTTGTTTCACAGCCAGCAGTAAACCATATACAATCAACAAACAAACACCACAACACAGACAAAAAACAATGACTTCCATTAATAATATACATACAATTATTTGTCATTTAAAAAAGCCGATGGCAGCTGGTATAAAATAATTTTAAAATCTATTGGTCCTACATAAAGGCAAATACCATCTGCGAGAAAGCAACTTAAAAACATTCTGCAAGGGATGGCTGGGATCATTCTTAATTAACTCAGCATTCTTCAAAGTCCTAACCTTATACAAGTCGTTCAAATCATTTAAAGTGGTGTCAACAATCTTACCACACACTTTAACAATACCCTGCAATCTATTTCTGTTCCTATTTCTATTTTCTGTTACATACGTAACTGAGACATTTTCATTTATTAATATAGTTCAAATAGGTCTGGTACATATTTATCATTTTTGTGATGCGAAGCTTAAGTATTACAGTTCTTTTCGATTGCTAACACACTATAACTGATTCATTTGGCCCAATTTTCCAAACCATTCATACAGTTCTCGAAACAAAGACACGTTTCTCAAAACTTTTAACACATTTCCCATGTTTGCACACACGGTCCAATTTGCTCAGTGTTTTCTGCAAAACTCTACAAAAAAACGCCATTTTGCACAGGTTTAACCATGTTCTCATTCAGAAAACACAAACACATAATATAATTCAATCATGACAACTCTCGGAACATTTTAGCATGGTGATGGATATGACAATGTTAATG
>NW_015637432.1:1259-1496 GCF_001515625.1 Sinocyclocheilus rhinocerous
GTCAGAATCTCAGGATGATATGAACAAGAGCACAGCTGATTATGAGTTTTGGAAAATGAATCCTGGTAGTGAGAGACAAAGAGGAATTGAAGGGGAAAATAAAAACGAAGGGGATGAGTTTCAAATTTCAAATTTCATTTGCTCCTGATGAAATACAAAGCACTATAGTTGAACATGTTCTTCTGCATGGACTGACCATGAGGAAAGTTTGCCTACAGCTCATCTGCAGGGTTTCAA
>NW_015637433.1:0-171 GCF_001515625.1 Sinocyclocheilus rhinocerous
TGCAGTTACTGTTCAACACAATGTAGGCCCAGATAGAACTAGGAATACTTCCCATTGTTTCTTTGTCTTTTTCTTTTTGACCTCTAGGTATTTGGTGTGTCCCTGCTAGCTTAGCTAACAGTCTAACCCTAGGTTTATGAGTCTATTGCAGCATCACCCACAAGTGACACC
>NW_015637433.1:1431-1534 GCF_001515625.1 Sinocyclocheilus rhinocerous
AGCAGCCACAAGGGGGTGGGGCAGGGACCCTTCCAGAGGATCACTGCAGACACACACCCCGTGTGGCCCCACAGACCCCAATGAGCTGGCCAGAGACAATACA
>NW_015637434.1:0-499 GCF_001515625.1 Sinocyclocheilus rhinocerous
AACCGGCATGCACTGCTTCAAGTCAGATTGCGATCGATCTGCGCAATGCTGCATGAAGTCGAACGCACCTAATGAGAACAAGACACATGAACCAGACAACCTATCAGAACATGACACATACACTTAGCAGGACAACATGAGGAATCAAGAAAAGCACATGACAACCAGGACTAAACTACAAAATAAAAGACAAGAACACAAACAAAACCCAAACCAATGTGACAATGTGTGAATCAACCTGACTAAGATGTGTAAATAGACACAGATATATAGTCACTGAAATATTCACCAGTCAACATCCACAGCATCATACATTAAACCAAAATCCACTTGAAAGTTGATCAAAGCCATTATCAGATCTTTATTCCAGAACATGTGAAACTTAATCATAGACATTTCTGACATTTCTAAAATTGGCCCTGAGTGAAGAATCACTGATTTGCATAGGCGCGGGAAGTGGGGGTGCTGTTGGTGCTGTTTTACCCCCTGTTTTTTTCTG
>NW_015637434.1:9058-9391 GCF_001515625.1 Sinocyclocheilus rhinocerous
AAAAAACGCTCGCAGTGCACGCCGATTGCCCCCTCGGAGGCATCGCGTGCGTGCTCTTCTCCCAAACAAATAACGCATAGATCGTGTGTGACATCAGATGTTAAACAACGTCAACACGGATGCACATGTCCTTAAACACTTTGCTAGTGCTCGCCATAATGAGATGAATAGAGATCGCTCTTAACAGAAATGCACGCTTCAAACAAAAAAGTAAATGAAGACGAAGAAGAGAATGATGTGCGCACCGGTAGTGACGTCATGGCTGTCGCCGGCCAACGAGTTGGTGTTTTTTCAATGTATGCTTCAGACACGGGTCACGACGAGGCGTCCCCC
>NW_015637434.1:9809-10156 GCF_001515625.1 Sinocyclocheilus rhinocerous
CGGGCAGTTATGACACCAAAATTTTAGATAATAGCAAAAAAAAAAAATCCTTGATTCCAGTTTCGATACCTGCTAAAACTACTAGCTTAATCAATATAAACTTAATAGGCTAAATTTTTAAAGACTAGTATAGTCAGTTGTAAAATAAGAGCAAATAAAATTACAAGCAATAGCACAAAATAGCCTACTATACAAGAAAGATACAAATAAAAACGGTGTATTTCAGGCAGTTCTAACAGTGATTTTCAGGTAGCCTACAATTTAAATTATAAATTTTAAATTAAAAATAACACTATAGTCTTTATATCTTTTTTAAAGTTCAAGAGCAGTGAGTGATTTTTTTTTTT
>NW_015637434.1:10167-10513 GCF_001515625.1 Sinocyclocheilus rhinocerous
GATTGTTTTTTTTTCTTTGTCCTATTTTCTTTGATCAACATTAAAAACGCAGACAACAGCAGGATTATTGGAATTCTGTGTCTATCACTTTAACACCGCAGCAGCTTGAAGTTGTCAACACTGGATGCGACAAAGCGGACTAGAAATATAAATATTTCTTGGACTAGAAATAGAAATACGGGGAATCCATTTACTTTCGGGGATTTGTCATGTCACGCTGCGCCGCACCCTGTGTAGACAATATCACTGATTATAATGGGTTCTCTTGTCTTTTGACACATTGCGTCACGCATGGTTCGTTTCCGGTTTCTTTCTCAGCTGTTCATGTTCACTTAAGAACCAACTA
>NW_015637435.1:0-1029 GCF_001515625.1 Sinocyclocheilus rhinocerous
TGCGAACTTTGCTCGAAATATTGGCCGCTCTGCTGGAGTAGATTTTGGAGTGAGGTTGGCTGATTGCTGGGAGACGAATAACTTAGAACTTACAGATCCGCTTTGTTTACACATCGCGAGGACAGTGCGTCAGAATTAATCAGCGTTTGCCTCAGGCTTAAATACAGTCCACTTTCCGATTGGCGGAATTGTAGGCACAGCCGAAAGATAAGAGGATGCCAAGGAAAAAATTGGAAGTGACGCCGGTAGAGGCGAGGTTAAGCCTCGGCGTCATGGAGAGCGTGTGGCTGGTCGAGCAGGGAGCAGCGGACACGATGAAGCCTGGAGCTCGGCAGCGGTGTCTGGCGGAGAAGCAGCGATCCTGGGTCCGGCAGATTAGCCGGAGAACCGAAAAAATCCCTAGTATAGGTCTCGTCGTTTAAATGGGAGAAGCTGAGTCTGAGATATAATGGCAAAAGGTGCAAACCGAATGCTGATAAGATATAATGGCAAAAGGTGCAAACCAAATGCTGATAAACCGTCAATGGATAGAGGTAAGTCAGCTGTATTAATATCATGGTGTTGATTAACTTGAGTGCGCTCCACCTGTGTTAATTAGGCTAAGTATCTGACGCGCTCCTCCCGAATCTTGTTAATAAAACATAATTTCATGTATCACTTCCAGGCATGTCATATCACAGAAGAACTGAAGTATAGGTTTACGTACAACTTTAAATGTGACCCACGTGAGACACTGGTCTTCACTGTCCTCCATTTACTGAACAGCAAACAAAACTCTGATTCATTTCCACACATGGAAGAGGCCCAGAAAGGAATTTAGCGTCTGAAGGAGTGCTCACCTGCTTTTGCTACACATTCTAACACTTTTATCACGGTGAAGGACATCTGAAGGATAAGAAGCAAACTACCCAGCCAAGGCCATTCAGAGGGCCAGTAAATGACTGAAAACACGCAGTGTTGCAATCAGCCGTTTTCATTAAACTAACCTGGAGTTATTTGCTGTTGTGAATGTGCTTTCTGTTTAATAAT
>NW_015637436.1:0-2328 GCF_001515625.1 Sinocyclocheilus rhinocerous
GGGGACTCAACCCTCTTTTTATTTGTGATATACTGTCTCAGTCTAGAGCTGTGTCCCAAAGTTAAGTGCGCACACACTTCGAAGGCCAGGCATCCGAAGTGCACGAAGGACCCTCCGAAGTGCGCGAGATGCTCCGCCTTCGCAGAATTTCCTAATTCCGCCACCAGGTGTTCCCGATTATTTATAAAAATTATGGAGCCAGCATTCCGCCACAGCCCACTGTACAGGAGGTCAGTGTACCCTCCTCCAGAGCACTTTATCCTGGCAGACGGATGTTACCCATGCCTCCGACACCCACTCCCCCTCATCACTCCCTACAAGAGGCCAGTACAAGGTGTGGGAGCCCAGCGCATGCTTTTGGGATGATGAAGACCAGGTTCAGGGCCATCTTCCTGCAAGCGCTGGAGGTGCACCACACCTTTGTACCTCACGTAAGTGAATTGCAAAGACATTTTAAAAATCCTGTAAAAGAATACGTCCATCATTCCAGGGCACGCTCCATTATAGAGCATGCTTTTTATAGAGCATGCTTTTGGGATGATGAAGACAAGGTTCAGGGCCATCTTCCTGCAAGCGCTGGAGGTGCACCACACCTTTGTACCTCACGTAAGTGAATTGCAAAGACATTTTAAAAATCCTGTAAAAGAATAAACAGATTTATTTTTCTGAAGGATGTACTTTTGTTCCCTTTTTTTACCATTTCAGGTCATAACAGCCTGTGCCATCCTCCATAACATCTGCCTTGGAGTTGGTGACATCATGGCCCCGGAGGATGAGCACGAGGAGATGGCAGAGGAGGAGGATGAGGGGGAGCATGCTTTGGAGACAGTCAGCCTCAGGGATGGAGGCAATTAGGACAGGGGGGTTGTTTGAGGGCCTCTGTCCCAACACCTCATCCATGAGGACAAATAAGGGCCAAGTTTCAGCAGTGGCTTTCCCACTCACTCCTTCACCCGTCCTAGGACACTTGCCATCCTAAGGCAGAGTAAATAAACCATGACTTCTGTCCAGGCATTAATTCCAGAAGCTGTACGTCTCTTTCCTAAGGCTGGTCTGAGAAAGGACACAAAACGAATAGGCAAAAGGAGGTGAGTGGCATTTGGTTTTTGCTTTGTCCTGGGTAATTTCTTTATACATGCTGCTACCATGTGGACAGAAGATGAGCAATAACTGCCTGTAAATTTATACAAATGTTGACAACAATTTTTCTCACTTTGAATGTTGCAGGTCAACGGCGATCCTCACCGACTCTCCGGTGAGGGCAGCTCTGGAGGAGGAGCAAAAGAAGAGGATCCAGAAGAAGCCGTCCGCTCCAAAGGAAAGGCTCCTCACTATCAAAAACACTGCACCCACAGCTTCCCAGAACAAGGATGAGGAATGTCTTGTGTGTGGGGAAACATTCAACTCATCCTTGCCTGGGGAAGTGTGGGTGCAGTGTCTCTTTTGCCAGCTCTGGTCACATGAGGCATGCACTGAGAGTGCAGAACATTATATCTGTCACAACTGTGACAATGAGTAGGGAAATGCCTTTTGTTATGTCCGTGTTTGTACTGTTTATCTGTTAATGCCTGTTAACATTAGTCAGGTCTCCATCCAAATGAACCTCTTTTTGCCACCTGACTCTTCCTGCTCATATAGTATTGTTTCAAACTTTTCCACTGTCTTCTGAGAATATGCCATGGTTTCTCAAAGCCTCTGTCTAACATTTGTTTCTGCAGCCACTGATACATGACGTTTCTTGGCTGTTTTTGTTTGTTTCTTGGATTATATACTTTCATACTGTTGAAAGAATGTTTTATAAAATGAATTGACATTGCCAATAAACAATCTAAACAATTCAAGTTTGTTATGTCGAGTTACTTTTGATGAAATTTAAATTTTAAATGAAAATGTAATTTAATAATTTTTTGCAAAAGATAAACGACAAAATATGTTTGCAGTTACATATTAACAAGGCCATAATCGGGTATATTTAATAAAAAAATAAAAGTAACAAAAAAAATCTAGCTTGTATTGTTGTTACTTTTGACCCACCTGTGTGTTACTTTCGTCCCAACAGACGGGGTCAAAAGTAACAATGTACAACTTATGTTCAAAGTGAAATTATACTGAATTCGTTTTACATTTGTACAAAATACCACCTGGTATTGATAGACCACACTTGTGAGTTATTGACCACAGCAAAAATATATCTCTGTCTAAAACATTATCTTTTAAAATTACGTTTTTCTGAAAAGTGGTACTTTCGCCCTTGCTCTCCCCTACTTTCACCAAAATATCCACATATTACAAAATGCCAAAATGTAGTTTATTGCTGCTCATTCTACA
>NW_015637437.1:0-190 GCF_001515625.1 Sinocyclocheilus rhinocerous
CCTCATACCTGAAGAAACACCGGAGAGTTCATACAAAGGAGAAGCCACAGTCATGTTATTTGTGTGGAAAGCGTTTTTCATGTTTACAATATTTAAATGACCATCATACATACTGTATGTAAAGGGGGAAGTCGTGGCCTAATGGTTAGAGAGTCGGACTCGTAACCCAAAGGTTGCGGGTTCGAGTCTC
>NW_015637437.1:226-659 GCF_001515625.1 Sinocyclocheilus rhinocerous
TCGTACCGGCAGGGATTGTAGGTGGGGGGGAGTGAATGTACAGCGCTCTCTCCCACCTTCAATACCACGACTGAGGTGCCCTTGAGCAAGGCACTGAACCCCCAACTGCTCCCCGGGCGCCACAGCATAAATGGCTGCCCACTGCTCCGGGTGTGTGTTCACGGAAGACGAAACTTGAAATCCACTATATCATATATAAAGACAGCCTTCGTACTTTCAATGTGGAACAAGCTAGACAGTCATTCTTCTCAAACCTTATAAACAGTAACTTAAACAACACTCGCACTCTTTTTGAGACTGACAAACCTCCCAAGTCAGATTGCCAGTGAAATGCACTGATTAAAAAATTGTTTTAAGAGGTTTAAAATAAATCAAAATCAAAGTCCGCTTTGACTTTTCCAAACTCCCTGAAAACTGCAGTTGTTAAACCCCT
>NW_015637438.1:0-221 GCF_001515625.1 Sinocyclocheilus rhinocerous
ATAATAATTAATTCCCTTACAAATGAGTAATTTCATTACATTAATGGTGGAGAAAAATAAGCTGGCAAAAGATTTGACTGAGAAATGAATGATACCAAGATATTAATATTATGAATTTTCTCTATTTTTATCCGGAAAAATAGATAAAAGACAAAAGAAACAGATTTGTTGGGGCACTGGATACTTTTGTGGTGTATCAGAGCGTGTTGAATGCATGAAGT
>NW_015637438.1:446-547 GCF_001515625.1 Sinocyclocheilus rhinocerous
CTCTGCTATTAATCTCCCCGGTTTGAGGAAATCAGAGTAATCAGAGTATTGTCCTGTGCCATTTAATTCACTAAAAAAAACTAGTGAACTTGAAAACGCGG
>NW_015637439.1:0-217 GCF_001515625.1 Sinocyclocheilus rhinocerous
AAATGTTATTTATTTATTTGTTTGTTTGTTTGTTTGTTTGTTTGTGTATTCGTTCATTCCCAAAATATTTTATTTTTAATTAATTACTTTATTTATTTATTTATTTATTTATTTATTTATTTATTTGTCTGTTTGTTTGTTTATTTATGTATTCATTCATTAATTCGTGTGTCCATTCATTCATCCATCCATTTATTTATTTATTTATTTATTTATT
>NW_015637439.1:321-570 GCF_001515625.1 Sinocyclocheilus rhinocerous
TCAAAAATTTGGGTCGGTCACCCACTGGGAGTTTAAAGGAAGTAGGAAAAGAAGGTAAAAGAGTGTTAGATTTTAGGTCCTATTGAGTAGTCAACAGGGCATGTAGTAACCTGCTCTATTAGTGATCATCTCTGATTTAATGAGACCTTCAAGTAAGCCTCGCTTTGCCTTGGCAGGACAGGTGGCAGTTTGTCACTGTCACACTACCTTCACATCAAAGACGCGCTCATATTTGTAGCACATGAAGCT
>NW_015637440.1:0-804 GCF_001515625.1 Sinocyclocheilus rhinocerous
CATATACTCACACAGTTTTGCTTCTTGGTTAATGCACCTTGTTTAAAGTGTTTAAGAATAGGATTGCATTGCAAGATATTTCAGTCTGTCCATACATGTTGCATGATCAGTGTGTTTGCTCACGTGTGTTTGGACGGGAAACATGAGTGTGAAAATGCTTTCCTGGTTCACACTGCTGGGCTTTGGGTCTCACAGGCTTTGACCCAGATCACAGCAGGTCACAGGCAAGGACTCTATGCAAAATATGTACACTGAAAACAAGTTGAAGTTTAGGATCATTGCATGTGCATTCATTCTGTATTGTGATGTTTATAATGTTCCTTTATAGTCCAGTGCTCAGAATGAATGAACATGCTGTACATCTCTCTGTATTATATCCTGTTGCTTTTATCTGATAAGAGAGTTTTCTCCTTGAGTGAATCTGTGTGAATCACAGCCTAAAGTTTACTGCAGCTCAGTTTTGGAATTATATAATAGTCAACAACTGAAGTGACAGACAATCTGATGCAAAACCCCATGTATTTCAGCATAAGAAAGGCTGGTTTTGCTGCTGCTGCATGGTGTATTTTTGGTGATTCATTTGGGAGAAAAGATGCAATAAAAATGACAGCTGACATGCAGACAGTGCCGTCCTCTGAACTCATGCAGAAATGCTCACGCTGCAGATATAAGCGTACTGTACACTTCAGTTCCAACTGAAGATACATTTAATTATAGTGTTATATATTCATGTTATTAAAAACATTTTGATTTAAAGGTTTCTAATCAAATAAAGTTAACATTTTTGGTTACTTCCCAGGATAT
>NW_015637441.1:0-987 GCF_001515625.1 Sinocyclocheilus rhinocerous
CCCTGCACAGTTTAGTTCCAACCCTGCTACAACACACATACCATGTAGTTTTCAAATAAGCCTAAATTATTAGATTAGCTGGATCAGATGTGTTTAATTAGGGTTATATCTAAACTGTTGCAGGGCTGTGGCCCTCAAGGAACTGAAATTGACACCTTTGGCCTATCCCATTTTTGCCTCCCTCCCACTGTTAAAATGTAACTAAGTAATTTTTACTCTGAGTAAATTTTAAATAAGCTACTTTTTACTTTTACTTGAGTAGATTTTTAGACTGGTACTTTTACTTGTACTTAAGTAAAATTTCATTAATGTAATGGTACTTTCACTTGAGTAGAATATTTTCGTACTCTTTCCACCTCTGTACAGAACGAGACCAAACGCGATATCAGCACGTCTCCACACAGTAAACAAAACAAGCGTTTCCTAGCAACTGCACTAAACACTAATGAGACAAGTAAATACACTTAGGAGCTGCCTTTAACTTCCGCTGATAAAGACTGCTTCTCTCAAAGAGTATTTCTTTACACTGTTTTCTGCTGGCGCTTGAACACACTTTCCTTATTTTTTCCACAACAAATAAATATTATGTAAATTATTATTATTATTATATTATGTATTAGGTAAATATTAAGGTCACAGACACAGAGATTTACCTTAAATTTCACTAAGCTGATTACTCACTAAAAACTCCCATAGATCATGTTTTGATCTTATTTTGACGTAACAAATTAGTTATATCTAAGTGTGTAAGTTGTTTACTTTTTTAAACTAGTTTTCCCATTAACGTCATTATATTGTTCATTCTGACTGATTCGCAAATGCGCACAAACACAAGAGGTGGGATTTATCGCATCAATCAATCACAGCCAATTGTAACAGTCATATCCAATCACATCTCCATGGAGGCATTGCCTCCTCTCACGTGACTTTTCCCCATTCATTCTCAATTACCCCCCACTAACCCCACCATACGCTTTAGGGGGCTGT
>NW_015637441.1:1123-1316 GCF_001515625.1 Sinocyclocheilus rhinocerous
TTTTTTTTTTTAGAAAAAAAAGCAATTTATACACTTTTTAATGTCATATTTTGTATTATTCACTTTGTGTTATTGTTGTACTATGAATTGTTTTCTCATCCAATTTTTTGAGAAGGCACTCCCTCTCTTGCCTCCTCAGAAGAAATGTCCCTGATATACAGTGGGTACGGAAAGTATTCAGACCCCCTTAAAT
>NW_015637442.1:0-512 GCF_001515625.1 Sinocyclocheilus rhinocerous
TCTATCCATCTTGCTCTAGATCTTACATATGCTCCTTTAGCTTTTGGAGTATATAAATCATCAATTTTGGATTGCAAGAAAAAAAAGTGTAATTTAGTTTCATTGTCCATTTCACTTTTATTACATAAATAGTTTAATTCTCTTGTTAATTCCAACTCCAATTGTGTTCTGATTTGGCGGATTTTTGTTGATCCCGCCTCGCTGCGATGACGTCATCACTAGCGCGCGGTCACTCCGTCCGCCTCGCGGCGATGACGTCATCACTAGCGCGCGGTCACTCCGTCAGCGTCGAGTCTTCTGAGGAGAGGTGAGCAGATCACAGTATTTCACATATTTAAACAATTGTAAAATACACTTTACACAGTTTGTTTATGCAGCAATGTTCGAGGTCGTTTCTGCCTTGTTTTAATTGTGCCTTGTTTTCTGTGTTTGCTAACTTAAAGAAACATGTGAGGAAAACGTGTTTGTGTATGTTCGTGTGAATGATTGTCTCGATGTTTGGAGTGATAATG
>NW_015637443.1:0-600 GCF_001515625.1 Sinocyclocheilus rhinocerous
CATAAAATGCACTGGACACATCGGAATATTTGGGTTAAACTGTTCAGAAACAGTGTTGTAAATACAACTTAACCACTAACTAGTCGTGTCCTCTTTAGGAAGGCCAAACAAAATAGTTTCGCTTTCACAACGAAACACAAGGTCACACACGGCGGGCTAGAGTGAGCGGAGGCCGGCTTGAGTGAGCGGCAGCCGGCGGCCTAGAGTGAGCGGAGGCCGGCTTGAGTGAGCGGCGGCGGGCGGGCTTGTGGCAACCACATGTGACGACCCCGGGCTGGACTCAGCTTCGCCCACGGTGAAAGCCGATCCGGCGATCCACAGCGCGAAGTTTATGTATTTCCTCAGTGACCAGCACGGATCAGCTCCAGTCATGACGAAGCGGATATCGTCCTCTTTTGGAATGCCAAACAAAGTAGTTCCGCTTTCACAACGAAACACACAGCACCTTTTCACGACATGGCGGCGGCGGCAACAACAATACTACAGCGAGAATAAAAGTTGCGCCTTCTTTCTTTGCGTGAACATTTGGGCGGCGTTATGAAAATCTTCCCAGATCGTGACGTAGGTATGTGGGGGCGTGTTAGAACGAGCCGTTTTAGG
>NW_015637443.1:766-989 GCF_001515625.1 Sinocyclocheilus rhinocerous
GAAAAATTGAAATCGCATCATATGACCCCTTTAAACAGTAGAATAAAATTTGGCACACAATTCAGATATTTTGAATTAAGTTCTGATAGTTCATCTATAGTTCATAAAATTATCCTTTAAATCTGAAAGTTGGTAGCTGTGATATTTTGATGCCAATCATGCCATAGTTGTGAGCTCTAAAACATTCCATCTGAGGAGTGTAAGAAAGCAGAAGACATTGTTC
>NW_015637444.1:0-1021 GCF_001515625.1 Sinocyclocheilus rhinocerous
AACCTTCATGAGCCTCATCAGCTTGGAACGCTACTTCAAAATCGTACGCAGCACCTTTGGCATGTCTTCCTTTCTGCAGCGTGTTTCAGTAGCAAAGGGTCTCGCACTGCTAACTTGGGGCGTCATGATGTTCTTCATGCTGCCGAACGCCATATTAACCAACCAGCCCATGCCTAAGGTTTTCTCCTGCATGGCCCTGAAGAGTGACCTGGGTCAGCGCTGGCACGAAATGTCAGCCCACTTCAACGTTGGAATCTTCTGGGTGGCGTTTTTGCTGATGGTGTTTTGCTACACTTCTATCGCCTGTCATGTTTACCGCTCTTACAAACGTGTGCAGCAGGACAGCAGCGTGGCGAGACGGTGGTCAAATCGAAGCATCTTTAGCTTGCTGGCTGTTTTTGTCTTCTGCTTTGTTCCGTACCATGTTTCTCGCGTGCCCTACACGCTTAGCCAAAGCCACAAGGATGACTTTAGCACCTACACCCGCTTCATTCTCGTCCAGATCAAAGAAGCTACGCTCTTCCTGTCCGCCCTTAATGTGTGTCTGGATCCTGTCATCTACTTTTTCATGTGCAGGACATTCAGGGAGTCGCTTTTGCAGAAGATGTCATCGGTAAACCGCGAAAACAGGCAGCCTTCAATAGGCACTGGGTCCAGTATCAGCAATCTGTAAAGATTGTGCAAGAAAGCAAAATGAGCATTACCCATTTGCAAGATTGAAAAGATATTTAGATTTGAAACCACATACATAGCTGTGGTTTTCTTGCATGCGAAAACGCAGCATAAAGAGATGGAGCGGAAGGTCACAACAAAGTGGTGTTTTCCAAAAAAATCCCTAAGTCAACCAAAAACAGTCAAAACTGTTTACTGAAGAAAAGTCAACCCTTAACTGGAGAGTTGCCTATAAATGGAAATTCTGACATAATTTTCGTATCCTCATCTCATTTTAAATTTTTTACTCTTAAAAATAAATATTGCTGCTGTTTTCGCAGCGATGCCATTGAAGAATCATTTTTGGTTC
>NW_015637445.1:0-271 GCF_001515625.1 Sinocyclocheilus rhinocerous
TTGTTTCTTCTCGATAGGTGAGTAACACCATGTCTACACCGGACGCGACAGTTGTCGCGCCGCGCCGCGCCGCAACAGCTAAAGTCTTTGCTAAGTCTGTCTACACTGGACGCGACAAAGCGACTGTTGAAAATCATTTGAAATTTGTGTCAATACGTCATAAATAGAACGCAGCAGCAGTTTTCTGTCAGGGATTTGTTGTGTCGCGCCGCATCCAGTGTAGACAGCATCACTGATTATAATGAGTTCTATAGTATTTTGTCGCGCCGCG
>NW_015637445.1:397-1021 GCF_001515625.1 Sinocyclocheilus rhinocerous
TAAAATAGGGGCGAGACCCTTTTGGGGTAGGGGCGTGTTTGTTTTGGGGATTTGAAATATCAACATTGGCTACCAGAAATCACTTACCCCACCTTTAACTGACGACATAACTACGACATTGCATGCTCATAGTTTCTTTTGTGCTTTAATATGAAAGGATATACACAGCACGTGCATTTGTGTGTGCAATTGAAGAGCATGCGCTACGAGCACAGTATAACGGCTGACAGGACAGGAACATTTGTTTTTGCTGACATATGGCCTGACAACATGTCATCTGACCGCAGTTCACTGTTGTTCTACTGAAGCTCCTTGTCACCTGTACCTTTTCTGTGCTTGTTTGACCAGCACCTGGCGCTGAGGTGGAGTTGCGTGTCTGAAAGTCTCCCCTTTTCCACGCTTGTTTGACTGCTGAGGCGAAGTTGGAGTGCGCGTATAATCTCCCATTTGATGTAGTCGTAAAGACATTCTGCGTCTAAATAAACACAAACAATTCTTGGAAAAAAAAAGAGACAGTAGCAGCAGTTGTGAGTGGGGTGGCCAACCCTAGCTCCAACCCTGCGTTAATTGCTTTAAATATTTTTTTTTATTAATTGCATGCGTTAATACGTTAATTTTGACAGC
>NW_015637446.1:0-306 GCF_001515625.1 Sinocyclocheilus rhinocerous
AAGCAGTATCTGCCGATACCGATCACCGATACCAATCTTTTTAAAACCTTCTTTTTTTATCATTTGTAACTATTTATAGTGATACTCATAGTGATTTTTAGACATTTATTCAGGGCCTGAATTTCATTTTTGAAAATGGGTGGAATTCCCCTCTTAGGTGTCTCTTGTGAGGGGGGAAGCAGCTTTCACACAGGAGTCCGCTACTGATCCGTGGCTGTTTACCACAAACACAACATTTATCCATTATTTTGATTTCAAATCCAAACATTGTCACTGAAAATGCTTTTTCAGCATTGCAATTCTTTT
>NW_015637446.1:341-578 GCF_001515625.1 Sinocyclocheilus rhinocerous
TTTTTTACACAGTACAGTAATACAATCTTTCACCGACATGTTTAAACACAATAAATATAAGCAACACATTATTCAATGCTTTTTACTTTTGCATTTACTTCTAGATTTATATATTAAGTTGCTCAAGCAATTGGCAAACCATTTAAACAACTTTTCTTACGTTATCACAAACTTACCATTGGCAGAAATAGACAGCTCTATTGCCTTTTCTTTTGCATTTAAATCTTTATTACAAGC
>NW_015637447.1:0-1924 GCF_001515625.1 Sinocyclocheilus rhinocerous
CCACCCTTTGTGCTGGTCCAGTAGAGGCAGTGGGCTGCTTAAGAACCAAAAAATAATACATATAACAATTCAGAAATAAAACCATTTCAGTAAATAATACTAAGACCTTTGGCGTGTGAAAACCACATGCATTTCAGCACACCTCCAAGCAAGGTTGTCTGGCCATGAGACTGCATCGGACATCTCGAGCTGTAAGCATTATAACAAATGTAATGCACAGTACAAGTGCGTCCCTTAAGAGAGCATAAAATACTTCATTAAATTCATATATTAATGAATTCATTGATTAATTTCTAGGACATGAGTCACTATTCATCTTATAATGTTACAGCTGGTATCTCTCTTTAAATGAGAGAGAAACAAGAGAACATTTCACACCTTCAAACACCCATTCATTCACCATCGCTTCCCCCACCTTCTCAAATCTCTGAATCTCCCAGTACACAAATCTTTAATGTAGCTTTTCATTAACAGTATGACAAATCTCAAAATACCTGCAACATTACATAAATGTCTATACACAATTGACACTCTGGTTTGGTGTAAGCCATAACATAACAACCATCACACTACATTATTCTAATGAATGGGATCAGGTACATGTTTGTACTGAAGCCTAACGTGTTGTTCTGTTATGCAAATACATTAAACAAAGATACTAATAATGTTCGATTATGCAAGCCAACAAACAAGTCTTTTTTTATTTCTCTATCACGCAAAGGTAACTCACTCACCCTTTGATCAATCTCGTACCACTTCTTCTGTCGAGGAGCTGGCCTGTTACCCTCAATTGATGGCCAAGTACCTGTGCTGGCAAACTTTAGACGCGAAATCCATTCTGCGTCCAACATCACTTTATTAGATTTTTTGTTTTGTTTGCCAGACATTGCGCTCGATGAAACGGTTTAAGAACAATTAAAAATAATTTAATTGATTTTATTTTTTAGAAAATCGAGGAATCGCAATTTTGCATAGAAATATTACCAAACATTAAAATTAGACACTTTAACAATATGGCAATAACAGTAAAGAGAAAAGAATGATCCAACCGCTCACGTGTGATGCACTCAGTTAAGGACCACAAGTAGAATATAGCGCTAGACACCATTCACACAGAACGCACTTGTGTTGATAAAGATGCGACACGGCAGTGGAATAGGAAACACATGCAGGAAGATGGGAGTGAGCGTCTTAACTTGAGCACGGTGTTTTTAGAAAGTGGTTTCATGCATAAGACGTGAGCGCAACAGTCAAACCATGTTTACCAGCCATGTTTACACAGAAAAAGCAATGGAAAAGTAGCGCAATCTAATAAAAAAAAATAAATAAAAAAAAAAACAGTAAAGACCTACTACTGTATGTCTGATATTTCATGTTTGCATCATGGTGACAGGCTGAAAGCTGCTGTTTACAGAACATTTATAGTTAGTCTACTGGTGTTATACCTTCAGTCATTTTGAATTACCTTGACTCTTGAGAATTTTTAAAGCATTTTCCTTGTATTATTTCTGAACATATATAAGACAAGTTTATACAAAATGTAGTTGTAGTTCATGCATCTTTTCTGCAAAGATATTTAACAAGTGATTTGTTTAACATTTAGCTACAGTACATGTTGACAGCTTCATGTGTGCTGCACTTGGAATATAATTTAACGAGGGTTAATAAAGGAAAAGTTACTTGAATCATGTTGTAGGTACATTTTCAAGTTGAACAGTTAAAAATAGTAAAAAAAATAAAATAAATTAAAAAAAAAAATAAAAAATAAAAAACGAGAATGTCAAACGTTCTGGAAAAATAATTTTTTTGCCAAATCGCCCAGCCCTACGACACTAAATAAAAAAAATAAAACATGTAGAAGTTGGCAATTAGATGATTTTTTTTTTTTTTTACCTGTTGTCATCCGTAATACCGCTGTATTTGG
>NW_015637448.1:0-1289 GCF_001515625.1 Sinocyclocheilus rhinocerous
AAATGGCAGCGGGGATTCCCCCGAGGGGAAGTGCTTAGGGAAGTGTGCGAGTGCGTGTCTAAAAGTGAACTGGAACGCAGCCCTGGTCGGGAAATATCATGCCCCTTACCATAGCCGCCTGCTAGCTACAGTGTAAATATTGCGTCAAAATCAAATAAATTTGAGCACGATTTAAACCCGGATGATTGTAACCACTCTAAGTTCGTCTGCCTTGGGAAAGCTTGCGTGTCTCCGACATAGTGATAACACTCGTTGCCTTCTCTAGTGCAGCTCAACCAGGTCTCGTCCCATTTGTCAATATTTGTGATATCACAAATCCCGGAAAATATGCATTGTAGTCCAAACGAGTCGTTCGTTGTAGTTTTTGAAAAGTGATTTCTGTTAAATAAAATATCTCGTTTTGAAGTGGACTTTGAGCTTTGTAACTTCGCTCGCATATCTTATGCTCACACAGCAACATTACAGACTAACTAAAATTGAAAAAGTGAAAAAGCATAATAGGACCCCTTTAAAGTACAGACAGATGCAAGCGAGGTGGGTCTGGGAGCTGTGCTCATGCAAGAGATAGAAGGAATAGAACGCGTCATAGCCTATGCATCGCGGTTGTTGAAAGGAGCCGAAAAATCCTACTCAGTATCGGAGAAAGAGTGTCTAGCTGTTGTATGGGCCGTGGAAAAATGGCGACCGTATCTAGAAGGGAACCCGTTTGAGGTCGTGACCGATCATGCTGCACTAACATGGGCTTTCCAGCATCCCAAACCATCTTCACAGCTAATCAGGTGGACTATTCGCCTTCAAAGATTCCATTTTTACTGTCAAGTACAGGATGGGCCAATGTAACGTAGTACCAGGCATCCTTTCCAAAACTCAGAATCCTGAAAATTCACCCAATCTCCTTGCTCTTACACAAATACCTATCTCTGCCAATATGCCAATTGATCTGACACAAATTGCCATTGCCTGAAATAACAATACAGACATTCAAGAGATAATTTCTACAATCCACAAACAGACACAACCTCCCGATCCAACTAGAGTACATTATGTAATCGAAAATAGATTTCTGTTTAGAAGTACCCCAGATGGACAACAAAGTCAGAAACGGCAACTCGTTATACCTTCTGTACACCATCAAGCCTTTCTTCAGTATGCTTTCTAAACTCTCTGGCCGCTAACAATCTACACCCATAGTTGAACCTGGTTACATGTTAGGAGTTGACATAATGGGCCCATTTTCTCTGTCAATAAGTCAAGTCAAGTTTATTTGTACAGCGCTTTTCACGATACAA
>NW_015637449.1:0-1482 GCF_001515625.1 Sinocyclocheilus rhinocerous
AGAGGAGTGGACGACCACTTTGGGCTGACTGAGACGAACAACACAGACCCGGTGGCCACCGAATAGGTAAGCAATTTTGCTTATATAGTTGGTGTGTGTTGTTTGCCGGTCTGCCCTCGGTGGTAAGGACACTTAAAATCTGCTCTTCCAGAATTAGAAAATAAATAAAAAATAAAAAAGGGGTTTTGATGCCAGAAGAAATAACTGCATGCACAGATTTGGTTTAATGTTGGGAAGGCCTTGATAGGTGACCTAAATTGAAACTAGATGGTGTAGGCAGAAGTACATTACGTGTAATGGTCTGTGTTTGTTGTAGACTGACCTAAAAGGACAGCAGCAATGAAGCAGATGTAGTATAGGAAAGCACGCAAAGACCTTTGGGTAACGCTCTGTAGGAGAGGAATAGTACAGAGGGCTGAACGGAAAGGCAGAAAGCCCTGCTGGGCGCTGATTTTTTACTGAATTGAGGGAAATTGTCAGTAAAAGAGCGAGAGCTCTGCAGGTCACTCGAGGAAGAGTGTAGTGTTTTGTTGTATGAGACTGAAACTGTGTCTGTGTCCGTATGAATGTCTGTATGAGTGATGGTGAAAGTATGAGAAAATAAATAAATTCCGTATTGGTTGGGTACAAGCTGCGCACCCTCTAGGTCCATCACTTAAATGTGGCTTGGCGTGGATGGACGCAGCTCATGCCGCACCCGAGAGGGATGAATAAATGATTAGCCCTGAAATAAAGGGAAACAATATGAATGCAGTATTCCTATAAATAAAGGAAAAATGTATGAATGATGAGCCCTGTGTGTGAATAAAGGGACGAACAGTGTGAATGTGTTTAGGAAAATAATATCAATAAAAATTGAATCAAGGTCTTGTATAGACTTTTGCATGTTTGTTGTCTGTGGGGAAGAGAAGGAGAAAATTTTCAGAGATCAGTGCAGTAGAAGTGAGATCAAGGAAGCAAGTTAAATAAATATATTAAAAATAATTATAAGTGTGGAAAAAATAGTAAAGAGAAGTAAAGATAAATAAAGAATTATTTTTTATAAAAGATTACATACTGAGTAATTGTAAAATAGAGTTGAGACTATCAATAAATACAAAAAAAGGGTAAATGCATCAGACAGAATAAAGACTAAAATGAGGAGAAATTGGTTAAAAGAGTTAAATTAAAATTGAATTATAATATTATAGGAAAAAATATGGCAGCCACTCCAGTGGAAATATTAGGATATCCACTGTGTAAAGGAGTTAATAAACAAGATATCAAACAAAAATGGCAGGAAGAAAGAAAGGGACAGCAAATTGAGATGGTCTCCCAATACATAATAATAGGTCAACAGGGAGCAGCTTTAAATATACCAGAAGGTGAATTTGTTAAAAAATGGTTCAATGAAACTAATTTGGTCCCACATATTGCAGTATAAGTAGGGGGAAAAAATGGGAAGCAAAAGATTTAGGACCAATGATGAAAAAAGGCAGAACA
>NW_015637450.1:0-572 GCF_001515625.1 Sinocyclocheilus rhinocerous
AAGAAAAATGTTATGTTTATATATTAAATATATTTATATATAAATAATATGAATATAAATGTATACATTTAAATATTTTCAAAATATAGTATGTGTGTATTTATATATACATAATAAATATACACAGTACACACACATATATTATGTAAACAAAAACTTTTATTTTGGATGCGATTAATTGTTTGACAGCACTAATCTTAAAGTATATTAATATAGGAAACCAATATTAGAAATTGCAATAATATTTCACAATATTATGTTTTTTTTTTCTATTTTGATCAAATAAATACAGCCTTGATGAGCATAAGAGACTTCATTAAATAAATAAAAATCTTGCTGATCCCAAACTTTTGAATGGCAGTGTAATTTGATTTATAATAAATTATTTTTTTAAACATTCTCTGGTTATTTCTGTTTCTCCACAGAGTCCATTTGTCAGCTATGAATTTGACTTCATTGATGAGACTCGTGTTTCTTCATTAAACGGTGAGGAATTAATAGATAACGGATTGATTTAACCTTCCTGAGAAAACTAGAGTAAAAGTGTCATTTTTCATTTTAAACCACAATCT
>NW_015637451.1:0-1118 GCF_001515625.1 Sinocyclocheilus rhinocerous
TGGGGTCCCGCTTGTTCTGTAAACATTTGTGAATGTTGCTGCTAGGATGGCGCTCTGTTTTTTTAACTAAAACAGATTAATAAAAAGAATAAATAATAGTCACACAGTAGTGCTCCTCATTTTTCTCCATGTCATTTCCTGTCTCTACTGCACTGTAAGTATTAAAGGGCAACAAACTATTTCATGATCATATTCTTAGAGATATTATCCAGAAAAAAGACTGACATACCTCCTCCATCACGTCCTGTTTTTGTGCTCTCAACAGAATTCTCTTCCTCTTTGCCGTCATCTCTGTCTGAAGCTCCAGATCTGCTCAGATCTTCATCCACTGATGATCCATCACCTCCATCCTCATACATGTTACAGATGAGAAATTCTTCATGTTCTTTCTTGAGTATCTCTTCTGTCCTTCTGATCAACTCAGAGCGCCATCGTAGGTTTCTTGTATCAAACTTAAGATGTCCTCCACACTCCTTTATTAAATTAGAAACTGTATTATTCCATATCTTAGAAGTCAATTTGGATGTAAGTGTGTCTTCATCAGTAGTTAGCACTATAGTGTGATTAATGGCCTTCTTACTGAAGAGGTTCAGCACAGTTTTCACTCTCTGTCTGTCCTCCTCACTGAAGTCCTTATACTGCAGTATGAGTGCGATCACATGAGGTCCTGGAGCAGACCGAGACAAACACTCTCTCGCAGCCTGTGTGATCTGATGCTGTGGGAAATTTGGATGGAGCAGGTAAGTTTTGATGACTGTGATGTGTGTCTTCTCCAGCTCTCCACTGATTCTCTCACTGAGATGATGTGAATAAGATGGAGCTTCATTCTGAAACACTTCTGTACCCAGTATAATGTTTCCCACACTGTTGTTTTCTGATTCATTCTTTCCTAGCAGAACAATCCTCAGATCACTCACTGAAAAAAAGCACAAACACAAATAAAACAAACAAACAAACAAACATGTTGGGTTTATACTGTACAAACTGTATATTCGATCCTACCCCTAAACACATACTTCACAGAAAACCTTTTGCATTTGTACATTATCCAAAAACATCATTTTGTATGCTTTATACGCAGTTTTCCTCATGGGGACCAAAAAATGGTGAAAAATTTC
>NW_015637452.1:0-835 GCF_001515625.1 Sinocyclocheilus rhinocerous
CATAACACTCCTGGTAACGTAACCCCTTTACTTCTTGTAAACCCAGTCAAGTGTGAAAAATAATAAGTGACCAGAGGATGACCCACTCCTCAGTCTCACGGTGGATAAAACCTCCGCTGCTGGCTAATAAAACCACACACAGATCAAATGCAATAGAGTGCCATGACACATGAATCTCTGTTTGTGGCCTATTACCTGCGAGTCAGCATTTGCGTTTGTGTAATCAGCTTCAGAGACAGACGGAGAGAGAGTCGTAGATAACCTTTGAGGGGAGATGACAGTGTTAAAAACCGCTAATGGGCAAAACAAAGGGAGACCTGTATGGGAGAGAAAGGACACTTGCTGTAAACACTGCAGTCGGCTTAAACATTTGACACGTATTGAAGCTTAAATTGTGCAGATAAGAAACAATAAAGATCTTAAATTAACCATTTACTCACCCTATTTTTCGTCCAAAACCTGCATGACTTTCTTTTTTTTCCAGAGCATCACAAGTAAATAGGGACGGGGACTGTTAATCTCAACAATTCTTTACAATCTGAACACAAAGGTAAAGAAAATATAATATCAGAATACAAAATTATTAAGGATGCCAGTCAATAAATAAATACATTTTAAATATTATTGTGTTATTATATATTTTAATAATTACAAATAATATAATAATGATACAAATATATAAAATAAATTAATATTAATTATTAATTATATTAAGTATAAATAATACTAAAAATAATAAAATGTATAAAGCAAATTGCATAAAAGTAATACAATTAATAATGATTAATACTGAAATAATACTACAAATAAAATAAAATGTATGGAGCAAATTACA
>NW_015637453.1:0-306 GCF_001515625.1 Sinocyclocheilus rhinocerous
CTAACATAAACTATGGAACATAAAAGAAGATAATTTGAGAAACATATCAGTATTTTTTGTTCATGCAATGAAAGTCACTGGTAACCAGAACAGCTTTGTTACCAACAGTCTTCAAAA
This sequence comes from Sinocyclocheilus rhinocerous, assembly GCF_001515625.1. Classification (NCBI taxonomy): domain Eukaryota; kingdom Metazoa; phylum Chordata; class Actinopteri; order Cypriniformes; family Cyprinidae; genus Sinocyclocheilus; species Sinocyclocheilus rhinocerous. Next base: position 118 of record NW_015637453.1, read on the forward strand.
TACCTTCTTTTGTGTTGCGCAAAAGCAAGTCATTCAGGTTTGAAACAACATGAGGGTGAGTAAATGATAAGTTTTTTTTTTTTTTGGGGAACTATCCTGTCAGAGGCGGACTTACCCATTAGGCAAGGGTAGGCGTCCGCCTTGGGCCCCCAAAAGCCAAGGGCCCCCTAAAATGCTTTTCATATACGA
>NW_015637453.1:417-541 GCF_001515625.1 Sinocyclocheilus rhinocerous
TCCGAGTTGAACACACTTCTCGTGTATCCTGCTTGTAGCAAATGAAAATATCATGTATCTGAAGCTGTAAGTAAATATCGCGCAACAGTGCATATTATATGTTTATTGTTTTAAATGCTGCTTA
>NW_015637454.1:0-885 GCF_001515625.1 Sinocyclocheilus rhinocerous
ACTGTTGGAATGGCTTCACATTATTATACTGTAATTATTGATTCTGGGTTTTGACCGCAAAATGCTCTCGGTTGGCTGCGATGCATTTACTAACACCTCGGCCTCACTTTGTTTACCTTTTTAAATTCCGCTTTCAGATGTTTTGAATGAGTTCTTTGTCCTAGAATGTATTGCACTGAATTCTAAGGAAAATTCCAAGGATTGCATGTTACAGATCTATTAGATGGTTCTACATATATTTTAGATATCAGTAAATCAATTAATAAATCAATAAATGAAATAAATCAATCGATCATGATCAAGGATTTATTGATAAAGGAGTCTATAATTTGATAATCATGATTAATTAAAAAACGTAAAAATTGAAAATGCAATATTCAGTCTAGCGATTAATAACATAAAAACAATGATACAATTGCAAAAAGTTATTTGTAACAAGGTATTATTAAAATGACATTTTTAGAACATGATTTAAAATGACATTTTTATATTTATTTTTCTATTCAATTTCAATACCTAGCATCTAGTTTTCTTTTTTTCAGCTAGTTTTTGTTCTTTTAATCTTTTATGATGAGATGACCATAACTCTCACAGTTTGATTAATCAATGCTTGATTTGTTGATGGCCTAGTTCAGAAAGTTTAACCCTAATCTCTTGTTTACTGGGGTTGTGTACATTTCAGATAAACACCAATAAGATAAGCACCTACTGAACGTGACATCTGACGGTATATTCAAATACAAGCTTTGTGATAATCCCATTATTTAACATGGTAATCCACTCAATACTTTTAATTTGTTTGTCTGAAGAGAATACCCTAAAACTCCCTCGGATAAAGATAGGAGTCAATAACAATGACAGTCTAATTGCGTTTTATTTGCTTCT
>NW_015637455.1:0-563 GCF_001515625.1 Sinocyclocheilus rhinocerous
GTTCTACATGTCTAAAGTATATAGAGAGATAAACCTTATAAACTCTGCTTGATTTTGTGTAACAACTTAAAATATAATCTGCATATATATATAAACTATAGTATTAATTTAGATCTCTCTACAGAAAGGATTTTGCAGGTTTTAATAAAATTTTATTTAATAACATTAGTAAGCTAAATAAGAATATTTTCAGTATGTGCCTCAGGCTTGCAAAGTATCGTCAACTCCTTTATGAGCATCAATGGTAATCCTCGGCAAACTTTCAACACTTTGACGGTCAGCAAACTTTGGCTGTGCGTCTTGCGTCATCAGCCTGGAACTAAAGTTCAATTCAGTTCGGTTACTTCCTATGAACAGGCTCAAAGAACAATTTGTTCAGAAATCGAACATCAAATTTGAAGCAAAAGCAATAATTAAAGCATATATCGTTAAGGAGTGGCAACAAAAATGGGATATGGGAAACAGGCTGTATTTTATAAAATACAGCGAGAAGTAGGAGTAGTAAGGATATCAACATCTTATCAAGTTTAAGGGTTGGTCACATGTTGAATAAAACTTTAAAA
>NW_015637456.1:0-553 GCF_001515625.1 Sinocyclocheilus rhinocerous
TCAAAATATGCACTACCACTCAAAAGTTAAGACAGTATTACAGTTACAGTTAAGACAGTACTACTGCAAAATATTATTATTAATTTTAAATAACTGATTTCTATTTGAATATATATTAAAATGTAATTTATTCCTGTGATCAAAGCTGAATTTTTAGCATCATTACTCCAGTCTTCAGTGACTTTAGAAATCATTCTAATATGCTGATTTGCTGCTCACAAAATATTTATTATCGATGTTAAAAACAGTTGTGCTGCTTAACCGTGGTACATTTTTTCAGGATCTTTTGATCTTTGATAAATAGAGAGTTAAAAAGAACAGCATTTATTTAAAATAGAGTTCTTTTGTAACATTATAAACGTCTTTGCTGTCACTTTTGATCAATTTAATGGATTAATTTCTTCAAAAAAACAAACAACAAAACGAACTAAAAAAAAACCACTTTCTAACCCCAAACTTTTGCACAGCAGTGTACATTATTTTATTTTATTTAAATAAGATTTAAATTATAAATTAATATTTAATGACAATCATTTATACTAATACTAATTAT
>NW_015637457.1:0-863 GCF_001515625.1 Sinocyclocheilus rhinocerous
CTGCATGAATAACAGTAATTGTGTTGTTAATGTACCTGACTTTCCAGTAGATGCAGGTGCCCTGGAGGCTCGCTTTATTTGTGAAAGCAGGACTTCCTTGTCGTTTTTTAGCTCACTCTTGGCCTCTTCCAGGTATTTAATGCGGTCCTCAAGGTGTTCAATCTTCTGTCGATCCATCTTGGTCTGTTCTTTTAGTTTGGCCAACTCCAGCATTCCAGTTGGTGACACTGCACATTTTTTAAATAAACAGATGTTTTTATATATTCTCCCATCCCAAGAATGTCAATCGTTAAGTTGTAAATAAAATTTAATTTCTTAAACAAAAAGATCCTTTCACCTTAATAAGACCTCAGTGTATCAGCTAAAGTTGCGAAGATTATTTTGGTTTTGTGTGTATCTGCTTTTTGAACCATCTTTCCTTATTGACTTCCACTGCTTGACTTTTCAACGAAAACGAAATATCTCCAATTGTGTTCTGCTGCAGAAAGCAAGTCACCACCACCTTGGATGGCTTGGGGTGAGCCATTTAGCAGAACATTTTCAGTTTTAGGTGGGCTATTCCTTTAAAAGCATATGTCCTGGTGTGCTTAAAACATAGTGTATCAATGTAAATGCATGTTGCAAAATAAAAGCCAAGCACTTGCAAAAGAAACTGAGACAGAAATATATTATATCTATAAAATAAAATAATATATTAATCCATGATGTAATAATAATAACAAAAACATCAATAATATGTATTATTATTATTATTATTAGACAATTTAGGCAAGAAACTAAATTAATAATTTTTACTTTGGTATGGAGAACTGTGTATCAAGAAACTACATTAATCATTTTTACTTTGGTATGGAGAACTGTGT
>NW_015637458.1:0-1898 GCF_001515625.1 Sinocyclocheilus rhinocerous
TCCGTACCCACTGTATATATATATATATATATACATATACATATAATACTAGAAATTCTGAATATATAACTAGATTGTTATTAAAAAACTCCTTAAGTAGTTTGGCACTATTTTTTCTTCTTCTTTTTTATAAGTTGACAATTTTCAAGACTTTTTTTTTTTGAGAAACCCTGAGAAAAATCATGATATTCCTGTGTAAAAAAAAAAACTTTTCAAAATATAACTTTTTATTGTTATCATTATTTTATATTATTGTTACACCACTTGACATTTTTTGGAATGATTCAATCAAAATTTTAGTACAGAACACTATAAACTGTAGATTTTTTTTATTTTTTTTATTTAGAAACCAAAATTAATACAAGGATTTTGCATATCTAAAAACCTGACTGAGATTTTCTCCTTATGATCATTTCTGGCATCTCTTTACTTGTTAGTGACTATATTTGCATATAGACCAATAATGTGTTAATTTCCAATAATCAGAGTACAGACTTAACCACAGAAGGATGTTCACATGCCTGTTTATTGCAATTTTAAAATCAGCATGCGCCACAAATTTTACTATTATGATTGTGACGATTATGAGCTTAATCGCATCAATTTGATCGTATTGTGTTTGCATGAGGTAAAGTTTAATTGCAATATTGCCCAAATCTCATTAGAATTGCATTATGAGGGTGTATTTAAATGTCATTGTCCCAAACCATTTTAGGTTCTGCAAGAGCTAAAGGTGAAATATGGAGACCTGTACAGACAGGACAATGTGGTCATGAGTGGCCCACACACACATTCAGGCGTGGGCGGCTATTTCCAGTACACCCTCTTTATGATCACCAGTAAAGGCTACATTAAACCGTCGATACAAGCCATCGTCAGTGGAATAGTCAAGGTATGCTTTACTGGCCAACTCTCATTTGAAATGCATTTCTGATATGTTAACATATAAATGTGTACCCTTTGGATTAGTTCGTGTAAATGCCTTCAGCATGTCATTGATAATGTTTTCTACTCTCTGTATCAGAGCATTGATATAGCTTACAGGAATTTGAGACCTGGACGCATTTTCATAAATAAAGGACAACTAGTTGATACATTCATACATGAACAACCCTGAGGAGGAGAGAAACAGGTTTGTTTGTTTGCTAATATTGATCCAGCTGTATTGTAAAGGAACTCAAATCCCACCAGTGGCAGAAATCAGCTTTAATTATTAAAGGGATAGTTTGCACAAAAATTAAAATGCTGTCATTTACTCATCCTCATGTTTCTTTCTTCTGTGGAACACAAAAGCATATTTTGGAAGAATGTCTGTAACATTCAAACTGTTTCGGGTCCTACTGACTTCCATTATAATTATGATTAATTATGATTCCAATGAATACAAAAGATAGTTGTCGCACAACAGTCTTTATTTCAGTGACTACAATAAGATTTAGAGTCAGAAATCAAATTACACAAATGCTTGTTTAAATTGTTTGTAAGTATAAATCTGTCTTCCAATCTAAAAGTTGGAAGTTGCCCCAGGTTGGGGCAAGTTGTCACATTTTAAAAAAAAAATTTTTACCCAAACTATGCTTTCATATTGTTGTATGTAACATTTAAATTTGCGCTTTTATTAAGTGTTTTACGTCTCATAATTGTGTTCCAGTAAAATGCGATGACAGCTAGCCATAGTCTCCCCTAATGGTTTAATTGATATGTTTGTGTTAAAAACACTTAATATTAGTTACACATTAAACAACACTCATGTGACAGCTGTAAGTTACTACAGGTTAATTTCTGACTCTGTTTCCAACCCAGATATGAATTCAACACAGACAAGCAGATTGTCATCATGACATTCACAGATCTGGACGGGGATGGTATGGGCTTGCTCAGGTATAAAACACCTTTTA
>NW_015637459.1:0-217 GCF_001515625.1 Sinocyclocheilus rhinocerous
TCATTATTTTAAATATCCCTGGGTGGAATACTCCATTGAGAGAGATGCTGTTTTTTGTTTTGCGTGTCGACATTTTCAGAGACAGAGCGTGGAGGATTCTTACGGAGCCCGGGAAGTCACCTGTAGGAGAAAAAAAAAACAATCCGTGGCGACGGTTTTGCAATCCGTCCCCTCAGTTTATAAACCGTACTCACGAATTCTTAAACTGTTCCCTCGG
>NW_015637459.1:262-514 GCF_001515625.1 Sinocyclocheilus rhinocerous
CCCTCGGTTTAACAAATCGTGCCCACGGATTAATAAACCGTACCCACGAATTTCCAATCTGTGCGCTCAGATTTTGTAAACAATACCTTCGGTTTTTGAATCCGTACCCACAAATTCATAATCCGTGCCCACACTTTCGCAATCCGTTCCCTCAGGTTTGTAAACTGTACTCACGGATTCATGCTGCAAACTCCTAGGTAGCCTACGCGTTAACGAATCATATTGTATATTGTTTTATTGCATATTATTATG
>NW_015637460.1:0-581 GCF_001515625.1 Sinocyclocheilus rhinocerous
ACTTACTTACACATAGTAAGAAATGGTTATAAAAACTGAAACAAGCGAAACAACTAATAGGAAAGAGGAGAAACAAAAAGCGATACTTATATATGATATATATATGTGTGTGAGTGTGTGTGTTATATATATATATATATATATAATCTGCAGTCCTGTTTGATGCTAATATATGTTTGCGTTTTTCTCTGCAGTTACACACACTGGTGGACTGACGGAGTGCTGACGTTCCTGCCGTTACCGTATGATGAAGGTGATAGCTTTACACATCCATAAAGACAGATGCGAGACATGTGAGCTTACATATTAACCACAAACACTAAGCCGAAGCAGCCGTTATATCAGTCAGTCCTGATGCAGTGGGGCTTTCTGAGTGACTGAGCGGAAACTGGTCCACGTCCGGCTCATGTGAAACACACCGGAGATCACTGTTTGTTTATTTATTTATATGAATACATATTTAAGTAAATATTAATATAAATATTTCGTTTTTATTTATTTATGTGAATGTTTATTTCAATTATTTATTGACTTAATCCACGGTGAAAGTTGATGTATTTCCTCAGCAACCAGCACAGATC
>NW_015637461.1:0-491 GCF_001515625.1 Sinocyclocheilus rhinocerous
ATCAGCAAAAATGGGCCAGTCAAACTGCAAAGTGAAATAGAGACACTTCTGATTAAACACATTTAATTATATTTAATTTTATAATGTAACAGTGTAACGTATTTAAATTACATTAGAACATCAATTTGAATTACATTAAATCATCAATTTCAATCAATTTCATCAATAAAACAAATTTCATGAAAAAATGTAACAATAGCAATAACAAGTAGTGTTATGGCAACAGTTTAAAAGTTAACAGCCAATGACTGCAAAGAATTTCAAAGAGAAGAGGTATGGCACTCAAGCCTTTCAATCAATTTCATCAATAAAACATAAATTTCATGAAAAATGTAACAATAACCTGAACAACTAGTGTGTGTGTGTGTGTGTGTGCGTGCGTGCGCGCGATCTGGAGGTTTTTCAAAAACAGTCTTGACAAATAAAGCTGTCGTCATCAAAAATGACATTCTCTTCACCACAGCGCTCATGAAACCAGGCACTACAGTGCT
>NW_015637462.1:0-1138 GCF_001515625.1 Sinocyclocheilus rhinocerous
TATATACAGTTTTTTGAAATAAATATTGGTTTAGTGTTTGAAAATAAAAAACAATCATAATAATTTAAAAAATTATAATTATTATAAAAAATAATAATTGCCCCTTATCTTTATCATATAGAACCTCTCTGCCCACATTTTAAAGTTTGATTGTATTCAACTTCAGCATTTCAGTCTCTGCTGTTCAAGTTGCTGGAAATTGCTCATTCTCATTGAAAATGAAAGGTTTCATGTCATTTTGTTGCTGCAAATTGCTGCCATTGTGAACACCCCTTTAAAATGGCAATAGAGATGCTCACATTAGCAACCCCTAATAATAAAATATGGGTTTAAAATTGTGGGGCCGTGTGATTTCACTATCAAATCTATTTCAAACAGCAGACAAAAGCGCTAACATGTGGAATGAGATGAGCGGCTCATAAAAAGCAGTCTGTTCTGCAGCCTGGGCCGCTTCTTCAGTCGCAATACTGCATTTACAATCAGCTTAATTACCCCCCACCCCTCTCATCCCCCCTGACATATTCATTTGAGAGATTTTGGCAATGCAATGAAGAGAGAGAGAGGAGAATATGGGAAGAGAGGAATGGATCCAAACACAAAAACATTGCACCCTTCAGCAGCCCTGCAATAACTTTAGTCAAGCATTTCCAATTATAATTATATTTTCATCCCTCCCTCAGCCAGAGGAGCTCTTTATCACCGCGGCAGGCGGAGAATTACTTTATTACAGCTACACCTCGTTAGGCTGAGTGCTCCTAATGAAGCAGCCCTGTGATCAGACAGGAATCATGCTGGAGGAAGCCTGCATCATTAGGCCAGCCTTTAATTACTATGATATATGGCCGCCCGCTGCTCTGCTATCACCTTCCCTTTTAATGTGACCCCAGCACAAACTGCAAGTGGTGTACAGAAGCCATACGCACTCAATAAATGACCACTCGTACATCTCACCGATGAATGCAATCCTCACCGACTATAGGGAATGTGGCACTAGTCTGGGTGGTGGGTTGGTATATATTACTGATTAATGGTTGAAATGTGATATATAAACTGGTAGAGATGTGTATATTGTGGTATATTTGCATGGCTGTGTTATTAAGCGTTTTCAAGCAGAGTTCAGGTTTACTGGTGCCAAAAA
>NW_015637463.1:0-709 GCF_001515625.1 Sinocyclocheilus rhinocerous
TTCGGTTTTTAACAGGGAAATAAATGATGGGCTGATAAAAAAAAATAAAAAAATAAAAAAATAAGAGCAAAACAGAAACCAGAGAAATGATAGTACCATCTTTTGATTTGTGTATGCAGAGTTAAATAGAAACTGAAGTATGCAATTTACAGGACAAAGCTGCTAAAGCAACAGAAAGTACACATCACAGACTGCACAGAAACGTGTGCAACTTTTGTCAAATTTATTATCACATTGTTTTTGCTCAGTTCTTAAGTTAACAGGAAAACAGTAAGTTGTCTGAAAACAGAAAAACTTAAAACAACTAGATGTACGTAACAGAGGCTTGTGCTGTAGAATTGAGCATCATGGTTAAAACAGAGGCATAAGAAAATATCACATGTGCGTTATCAGTGTGTCCTGCTAAAAAAAAAGGACATAGGTGTATTACTAAAATTCAACATAATCCGTTTACTTCCCTTACAATGCTCACACACCGGCAACAAGCAACAAACCACCCACTAACATCTTCATAAGTATAGAATAATTATCTTTAGACAGATACAAATATTATCAATCACCAGAGATTGAAAATAAGACAGATTAACGCTTTCATATCTGCATTAGGTTATTAAATGCACCATATTTACTGTAATACACATTCCAACTGTTGTTCATTGTGCCATCATTTAAAAATCTACAAACACCGCTCTCGGTTTAGGTCCAGCTG
>NW_015637464.1:0-640 GCF_001515625.1 Sinocyclocheilus rhinocerous
CTATTGCCTTAGCTAAACTTTAGCTAACTTACAATGGCAGCTCTCAAATAAGTCAGGGATGTTAGCACGACAAATTAACTATAATTGCCTTTTGGGTAATTAGCTGTAAATTAGAGTGACCATACGGGCCATTTTTATGGGACACACCCTTGCCAGGATTTCTATATTGCCTAAAATATCCAGGTTTTGGCTGTTAGCACTGTGCAGATTGATTGTTGTATGACATTATTTCACGAGAGCTATAGAGAGCAGAGCAGATGGCTCCTTATGCTTTCAAATTGCTCTCTCGGTACTTTGGTGTCATACAATGATCGGTGCGCAGCCAGCTTCAAGTCGAACGAACGAACAAACACGTGCGCGTATTTGCATCGCTTTGATCGTTCTCACCTTCTCACACTAGACGCGCCCCGATTGGTCGATTATGTACAATACCTGCATGTTATTGGTAAAACTACTTTGGACGTTTTAGGCAATATAAAAATCATGGCCAGGACGTGTCCCGTATAAATGGCACATATGGTCACCCTACTGTAAATTCTAGGTACAGGTAGCTTAGTCTTTTGTTCATCACCACTCACCTCCACACCAAGACAAACATAACTGGAAAGGGAGGGAGGGCTTCACTTCTGCGGCTCTCTGC
>NW_015637464.1:825-976 GCF_001515625.1 Sinocyclocheilus rhinocerous
GTGCGCAAACACACACACACACGTGCACATATATACATATATTCATTTATAAAAAAAAAAATAAAAAAACACTCCCCAGAAAAAAGGGCACCTTCTCTCGAGGAAGAAAAGGGCAGGTGCTCAAGCCCCCTTTGATGTCTATGTGTGCACA
>NW_015637465.1:0-569 GCF_001515625.1 Sinocyclocheilus rhinocerous
GTATTCTAGCCATTTGTGTTTACCTATAGGTAGCACTCCCTCTAGGGCTTAGTTGGTGAAGCGACTGTTGCCTCCACGGCAGATCACAGTGACCTGTTACGGGATCCTGACTGGATCACCTTAATCCATCACTAAGCCTAGCCCATAGAATACTAACCCATCCAGCTAGCAAAACCCCAAAATCAGGTTTCTCCTCAATCTTTAAGGTAATTAGCCTGCTCCTGCTATCCCAGCAAGGCCAACACACTAGATGTTATGACCCAGCAGCGCCCTCTACTCTGTAGGCCCTGTCAAAACCCCTAACATGAAAGGCTTAAACCTGCTCTCTTCCCTATCTCTCTCTGTGTTTTGATTTGTTGGTTTGTTTGTTTTTCATTTTGTTCTGTTTTGTTTGCCTTTTGTTGGTTTTTTTTTCATTTTGTTCTGTTTTGTTTGCCTAGAGACTGAATCTTTTAGAATCATCAAGGAAGGCTGAGTAATAGATTGATGACCCAAGCTGCCAAAGTATTTAGACGATCACACTTTCAACAATCTTTAGTTAGATCCTTTCCGGTGCCCCCACAACAATC
>NW_015637466.1:0-259 GCF_001515625.1 Sinocyclocheilus rhinocerous
ATATTAGCGTTAGCTGCGCTTATGCTAATGATTAACTACTCTAATTCTCTCCAGACTGGACTATTGTAATGCTCTCTTGGCGGCCTTCCCGCATGTACCATCAAGCCTCTGCAACTGATCTAGAATGCAGCAGCGAGAGTGGTCTTCAGTGAGCCAAAAAAAGCTCACGTTACTCCTCTCAGGTTACACTGGCTACCAGTAGCCGCTCGCATCGAATTCAAGGTACTGATGCTTGCCTACAAGACAACCACTGGCGCTG
>NW_015637466.1:792-943 GCF_001515625.1 Sinocyclocheilus rhinocerous
GATTGAAGGGGGTGGTTTATTCCTTTTCTAATACGATTGAGAGTGCATGTAAACGCTCGATCGGACTGAACCCCGAAACTTAAAGAACTGTGCATGTGTATCACTTCAGAAATAGCGTAATGACGTATGACGCGCAGAACCAGCGGTTCTT
>NW_015637467.1:0-560 GCF_001515625.1 Sinocyclocheilus rhinocerous
TGGAATTTACATGCTTGTCTGATAGATTTTGGTAATTGAATGGATAATTTTGCATATGATGCCTCACACGATGATAGAACATTTAGAAGTTGTGAAGAATTGGACAATTTCACTGAGAATTCAATATGTTTTGATCAACAAGCCATTTGCATTTCGTTATTGTGCAAATTTTAGACAATTGCACTTACTCATTTGCACACAAACACAATTTGCTTAAATTAATAGGAAATTCAAATCTGATGTTAAAAAAGAAACTAATTGTTCAAACATCTGAAATAATTGTTTTGAGAAAAAAAAAAACACTCATTTGAGAACTGAGCCAAATCGATTGAGAAAAACTATAATATGAATATCTGAGATAAATCCGAAGTCAAAAGGGGGAAAGGACATAGGTCTGTATAACATATGTGCAGGATAACTTTAACTAGAATAACTAGAGTCATTAAGATTAAAGAACAGTTATTTAATTTAATTTAATGTTTTATTTGTTAGGGACAGATACAATAAACAATTTAATTTAATGTTTTATTTGTTAGGGACAGATACAATAAACATAGATG
>NW_015637468.1:0-541 GCF_001515625.1 Sinocyclocheilus rhinocerous
CATGATCCTTCAGAAATCATTCTAATATGTTGATTTGCCGCTCAATAAACATTTCTGATTATCATCAATGTTAAAAACAGCTGTGCTGCTCATTTTTTTTCAGGATTCTTTGAATAAAAAGGTTTTTAAAAAGTACAGCATTGATTTGAAACAGAAATGTTTGTTCTAACTTTTGATAATTGATAAGACATTGATAATAAAAAGAAATGTTTCTTGAGCAGCAAATCAGCATATAAGAATGATTTCTGAAGGATCATGTGACATTGAAGACTGGAGGAATGATGCTAAAAATTCAGCTTTACCATCACAGGAATAAAGACTGGAGTAATGAATGTTCAGCTTTGACCATAGAAATAAATTAAATTTCACAATATATTCACATAGAAAACTATAGTGTTAAATTGTAATAATATTTCACAATATTACAGTTTTTACTTAATTTTGATCAAGTAAATGCAGCCTTGGTGAGCAGAAGATACTTTTTTCAAAGACATACAACATCTTACTGACCCCAAACTTATGAACGGTAGTGTAAATTACA
>NW_015637469.1:0-1046 GCF_001515625.1 Sinocyclocheilus rhinocerous
TCATCTGAAGTCCTCACAAGTCCTGGTGCCGTGCAGTTTCTAATAACCCTGGGTTGGACATTTGGAGAAACAGGAAGGCAAAGGGAGAAAGATTAGCATAGCTGCTGTTCATAATATTTCAGGCAAAAAATTATCATGAGCACTTTTTACTATTTCATCAATGGAGTACAAGGTTATGACATGTGTTTTGTGAATGCTTGGCTAAAAAGGAGTGTTTTTAATCTAGCTTTAAACTGAAAGAGTATGCAGAATGTTTCTAGATCCCTTAATAAACATATGATTTGTTCTCAGTATTTGGGGAACAGACACAGTCTCTATAGAATGGACTACATATGCCAGAGTATCATTTAATAAAATTTAAGTGGGAGGAACATCATAACTGTAGAGTATCATTTAATAAATTTTTATAAAATTTAAGTGGGAGGAACATCATAACTGTAATTTACACAACCATTCAAGAGTTTGGTGTATGTAAGATATTTTATGCCTTTAAAAGAAATCTCTTATGCTCACCATGGCTCAATTTATTGGATCAAATTACAGTAAAACAGTAACAACGTGAAAATTACAATTCAAAACAACTCTTTTCTATGTGAATATCTGTTAAACTGTAATTTATTCCTGTGATGCGCAGCTGTATTTTCAGCATCATTACTGCAGTCTTCAGTGTCACGTGATCTTCAGAAATCATTCTAATATGCTGATTTATCATCGAGAAACATTTCTTATTATGATGATCAACCATTCAAGAGTTAGGGAGCATTCTAATCAGCATATTAGAATGATTTCTGAAGGATCATGTGACAATAAAGACTGGAGTAATGATGCTGAAAATTCAGCTTTATCATCACAGGAATAAATTACAGTTTACAATGTATTCACATAGAACACAGCTATTTTAAATTGTAATAATATTTCACAATATTACTCTTTTTACTTATTTTTAATCAAACAATTACTGCAGAGGTGAGCAGAAGATAATTATTTCCAAAACATTACAAATTTTATCAACTTCAAACTTTGAACACTAGTGTATGTTTGAGATT
>NW_015637470.1:0-871 GCF_001515625.1 Sinocyclocheilus rhinocerous
AAGAACAATTTTTCGTACCATATAAACACTGAGAACAGGAAACAGGAATACATAAACCATGAATTTGAATCTATAAAATGATATACTTTTACATTGTAACGCTGCTGTAACAACATATGTGCATTTTATGACACATTATATATGGATGTGCAAGATACAATAACTAATACTATATATCGCAAGAAACGAGTGCGAGATGGAATAACATGCTGCTGCTGCTGCTGCTGCTGCACATACTGTCTGACCACCTTGGACAAACACAACATTGAGGATAAAATTAGATAAGGATAATTCATAAATATAACTGACATTGGTTATTTTCTGTATCCTTACCTTTATGCAATATCCATCACCCATATGTTTGCATCAAGGACATTTGCAAACTCTTCTGCAAGCTCAAGGTACGAAGTATAATTATTTGGAACTTCCAACACACATCCACAGGTGTGGGACTGGGGACTTCTTGTGAAGAAACTCTTTGGCTGAACGAAACGGACATGAATAAACTTTGCAACAAGGAGATCAGCTCCTACGAAGAAACAAATAATTCAGTAAACAATTTAAAATGTATACATATAATAACAATACTATATAATACAATACACAACATCAGGAAATTCAAAACATTTTATACTAATCTATAAGCTTATTTATAAACTAAGTGTAATAAATATATAAATAGTTTCATATCAATAACATGTTATATTCTAATAAATATAATGATAACAAAATATCTTAAGTAATCAATCACCTGTGCAAAAATGCAGAAGCTTCCTGAGCCGAACATCACTGGAGTTCTTGATAAACCTCTTCAGATAATCCATGATCTGGCTTTCTCTGTTGTTCAGTGTTTCATGTTTTAGTATGGCTA
>NW_015637471.1:0-706 GCF_001515625.1 Sinocyclocheilus rhinocerous
TTTTATTATTTGTATCTTGTCACTGTCGTTATGTTTGTGCTGTGGTAGCTTCTGTCACCAAAACAAATTCCTCGTATGTGTAAATATACCTGCCAATAAAGCTCTTTCTGATTCTGATTTGCAACTTAATCAAAAGAATGAGAAATTGCTTTTATGACGAGTGCATGTGAATAGATGTGGAGGTTGAATGATTAGTTTTGAGAATTTCAGTTTCAATTTCAATTCTCTTAAAATGTCATCTTTGAGTGTCAGAATAGATGGAATACAGGCTCCAATTTGAAATGGTATCGCATACCTGCTGCCATTGCCAGACGACAGCTGTAGTTAAAGGCAATAAAACAAGCGGACTGGAATGAAACGATCATTAAAAATGCTTGTGTTTGCAGCACACACATATCAGTTAAGGTTTGTTGTCTTTTATGGATTATGGTTTGGTTACGAGTCTAAAGATTTCTCATTCATGCCCATCTAATCAGAAATTGGGGAACAAGTTAACTAACGACCAGAGACTAAACATAAAGGAAACCGTTTGTGTCGTCTCTCTTTCTACCATTGCCATAATTGTAGAGAGAGGGAACAGTGAAGGCCCATGTTATGTGTTAGATGTGTGTTCAAGTAGTTGCATTTGCTTACAATTGCCACTGTTAGTACACAGTTACAGGCATCTAAAGATTTATATGCCCTCAGTTTCTATTTACTCTATCTG
>NW_015637472.1:0-1102 GCF_001515625.1 Sinocyclocheilus rhinocerous
GTGTGAAACAAGCAACACTTCACACTGAGTGAACACGAGGTCAGCTATTAAATAGGCCAGTTTTATTAGGTTGATGAGAAACACTTGAGAACAATCAGCGTTCAGGTGAGTGTGACGTCTGGTGGTGGAGTTAAGAAGTGACAAACGTGTGGCAATACCAAGGAAATATAATATAATTCTACTGTATATCACTTACTAGATTTCACATTGTCTAGAAGAAAAATAAATGTGTGGCGCTTATTTATGCAAAACTTGCCATCACAATGTAAACAATTTTCCAAGATTTCCCTTGTCTTTATAATATTTAAATGTCTGGATTTGGCTGGAGCTCTGAGGGATTCAGAGTAAGTTTTGTTGAGTGGGTAAATCATCAGTCCTGAACAAACACATTATTATAACAGACTCATTGACTCATGATCGAGTCTCACCAGTTACTTATTGTCTGGCTAATCTGATTCTCTCATCTGATTTTCACACACAACTTCAGCATGGATAGGTGTAGCTAATCATTCAAAATAATAATAAAAAAAAAATTATAATAAATAATAAAATAAAAAAAAACATACGCAGAAAACATTTTTTGTCTAAATGCATTAATCTTAATAAATCTCATTTAATTTTAAATTCAAGCACAATGTGAACAAACACATCAACCTACAGAACGGCCACAAATATGACTTTATGCTTCAGAAGAAGTACAACATTCATCACCATGAACAAGAAAATCAAAATGTGTTTACATTCAGGAAATCATTAATTCCAGTGACATAATTTTCACAAACCATATAATAATATTAATGCACATTGTATATTTTAACCTTTACTTTTTTTTTTTTTTTTTTACATTTTTATAAACGTCTATTTTTACCTTTTTTTTTTATCTTAACTATTTTATAAACAATGTTGAATTATTTTGATGGTAAATGTGCACAAAGATTTGTACGAATGCTCTTTTGTGCACATAACATTTTCACATCATTTCACATATTTTTTTGTCTTTGTAAATCCCAATTTGTTTCTTTAGGATGAAATCCAACATTATTTAGCATCTGATCGTACATGAGGTTTATAACTGAGGCCTGTGACTGTCACGAATCCAGTC
>NW_015637473.1:0-551 GCF_001515625.1 Sinocyclocheilus rhinocerous
AGTTTACAAACCCGTGGGAACGGATTGAGAAAGCATGAGCACGGATTATGAATTTGTGGGTACGGATTAAAAAAACGAAGGTACGGTTTACATAATCTGTGCGCACGGATTGGAAATTTGTGGGTACGGTTTATTAATCCGTGGGCACGATTTGTTAAACTGAGGGAACAGTTTAAGAATTTGTGAGTACAGTTTATAAACCGAGGGAACAAACTGCAAAACCGTCGCCATGGATTGATTTTTTTTCCCTACAGGTGACTTCCCGGGCTCCGTAGATTAGTTTGTTTTTGATAACTTTTTGTCAGCATGGTCTAGAGCTGATGTGTGCAAAGTTTGGTGAAGGTCCAACAAATGGGCTAGGAGGAGTTCGAAAAATTTGTAAAAAATTAAATTTTTTAAATTAAATTTTTAAACAAATAAGAATGGCAGTTAAAGTTTTTAGGTAATCATAAAAATAGATTTACTATTATTCTGGCTTAAAGCAAGGATTCAGAAGAAATAAGAACTTTGATTCTGTCACACATGGTTGCAGAATTATTTGTTAACCCTTA
>NW_015637474.1:0-571 GCF_001515625.1 Sinocyclocheilus rhinocerous
TAAATAATTGACCTATGACAGAAAACAGAATAAAATAAAAACACAACACATAAGGTACAGGTACTATAAAAATAGGGCTGCACGATTAATCAAATGTGACTGTCATTTTGTCAGTAAAGCAGGTTCTGTAATCAGCAGTAAATCTCCATCACCTGCTTTCACTAATACACAGAGCCGTAGTTCACTGACAAGATGCTAATGACAATTGCAGCATTTGCCTAATTGCGATTTCATTTCGATTTATCGTGCAGTCCTAAATATACATACATTAACCAGACATAAGCAGAAAAAATAAAAGTATAAATGGGCCCATTTTTACTCTGAGGCTTAAATGAACATTGATGATTGTATTGTATATTTCTACATTTTAATCTGTGCCTTTTTAACTAATTACTTTTATTTAACATTTAGATTTTAAGTGCCTTTTTAATTACTTTTAACATTTAGATAAAAAAAAATTTAAAGTATAAGCACACACAATTAAGTTTATCCCGCTTTATGTTTGTCCCATTATATTGCATTTTTTATAGCTATTTTAACATTTAATGCAAGAAAATGTATGGAATGTTAA
>NW_015637475.1:0-1537 GCF_001515625.1 Sinocyclocheilus rhinocerous
GATCCTGAAATATATGTTGAGAAGAAGAGAGAAGAGTACTATAGTCTTTTCCAGAAATACTGTCATGGAGCTGCTTCAGCTGCCATTTTTGGAGAGATCATCTGTCAGAAACTCAAAGAGCCCATTGAGCAGAACGTCTACAAGAAGACTGCCAAAGATTTAGCAGATGAAATTAGATCAAACTGTGACTCACTAAATGGAAACAGATCAAATCTGGAGAAACACATCCTGACACTTCTGTCAGAAAATGAGAATTTTTCTGCCTACTTGTATTACATTAATCATCCCAGAGATCATTTCAAGGATTTCATAAGAGATGAAGTCAGTCAGTACATCACTGATAAGTTCAGTGTCAGTGTTTTGCCAAAGATGAAGGAGAATATTAAACTCCTGCAGCAGAAGATCATGAAAGCAGCACATGAATCTACTGAACTTGTTCAAGTGAGCAGAGATGCTGGTTTGTGGTTGAAGAGTTTCACACAGCAGCTCTCAGATGTGCTGATCTTCTCTGAAAAAGACCTCAGTGGAGTCAAACATGATGGTGTTAAAGATTTCAACCTCCTAGAAGATGTGATAAAAAAAGAACTTCCTGCTATAATATCTGATATCAGCAGTAGATTCAATACTAAGTCATTTGATGAAAAACTGTACTATAAATTCAGGCCAGAAGAGCTTCTGATTGATCACTTCTGTCAGTGCTGTTGGGTCCAGTGTCCGTTTTGTGGAGCCACCTGCACCAACACCATAGAAAACCATCCTGGAGATCACACTGTTGCTTTCCATCGTAATATTGGACTGAATGGGTGGTTTTACGGAGGGACAGGAAATTGGTCTATTAGCATCTGCACATCAGCAGTAACAAGTAATCGATCTTTTCATTCCAATGACTCAAAAAAGTCAGTCCCCTGGAGAGAATACAGAAATGCAGGAGGAATTTATACAAACTGGAGCATCACCCCTGATCTCTCTGAACTGCCCTACTGGAAGTGGTTTGTGTGTTGATTCCAGAAAGATCTGGAAACATACTACAATAAAACCTTCATGGGTTGTGGTAAAATACCAGATGAATGGAAAAGATACTCAAAACATGAAGCTATTGAGAGTTTGGATAAATACATCTAATGGAGAAGATGAAGACTTGAGACTCTTGTGTCTCCTCTCAGTCAGATCAGTCAGAAATTAGTTTCTCCTACATTCATCAGTGAGACTCTGAGCTCATTTACACCTCAGAAGAGCAGAGCTTCATCAAATACATAAGAGGATTAAAGACAAAATGCAGTTCCATATACATGATCTGAACTACAAAACAACATATTTCTGAGCATATGCCTGATTGATAAAGCTAAAAATGTATGATGTATATTATGATGTATTACTAATAAAAAAAACTGCTCAATCTCTATCATGAATAATAATAATAATAACGATTTATGATAAGGAAAGATGTTTATATACGTACAGACGTTAATCTGATCTAATCTGATGTGCGCAGGGATGTACTGGCAATCGGGAGCACCGGGGCTGGTCGAGTAGTGGG
>NW_015637476.1:0-1632 GCF_001515625.1 Sinocyclocheilus rhinocerous
ACACTGAAACATAAACAACGGATTGCTCCTTCAGCTCTGCTGCTGCTGATTGGGAGTAGTGTGTGGACTGACATCCTAGTGACTCGAATCTTTTGATTCCTTTCACTGAAAAGACTCGCTATGATTCGTTTTTTTTTTAATGAGAACATTATGTCAACCTATAAGGAAGCAGTTACAATACAAAAATATTAAAATAATAATAATGAAAAAATTATAATACAAGACAGGAGTATATAATTAAACAAAACACATCACATTCAAAGGAAAAGATTGAACAACTTACAAATTTCAATTGTTTTTAAAGCCTTCGAGTTAAAGATAGTCCCAAAGTAATGCTGCAATTCAGCAAGCAAAACATAAAAAAAAAGTGTTTTTTGCCCTGAAAATTATGTATATACAATTTTGTTAATAAAATAAGATTATAAGTGGCTTCTGACTTGAGAATTTATATTTATGTACATAAAATTTTGTTAACAAGATAAGAAGATTAAGTAGCCTACATTTTGTTTTTTTCTGTAAATGCACTTTTTTCATATTAACAAATCCAAACAAAACATTCTCCCAAAGTAAAGAAAATTCTTCATCAATATTATCATTAAAAAATTAGGAAAAGTCTTCACAACAATTTAGAGTAATGGCAGTGGCAAAATAAATGCACTATAGTCTCTGGGTGCTGTTTACAGTTTGTATCAATTGTATCAATATCTTTTTTTGTATTTCTTTAAGAAAGCATTAACAGGATATATACGATGGCTAATTCGAAAGGAAATGTATTTTATCTTATTAGTAATTAAGTATCTATTCGGCATCAGCCAAACTTTCCTCCAGGCAATATCAGAAACAAAAGCATTCCAATAAAACTGTAACATTCGGAACTGACACAAATTCATTAAGAAATAACAAACGTATTGATTTATTAGAAGAAGTGACTGAAAAGCAATGTTTCCCCTGAAACAGTATAGGATCTAAAAAAGGTAAGACAGAAGGATAGGGGATCTTTTGAAACAGTCTAACTCCAGATGGTATGGCATCAAAAACAATAGCAAATTCTTTAGGGGTAATGGGAATATTAAAATGACAAAGAAATTCTTCATAGTTTAGTGGCCATTGTCATTAAACAATTGATTTACGAGTAAAATATTTGCTCAAACCAGCACTTAAAGAAAAGAGATTTGATTTTATACAGAATATCTTGGTTATTCCAGATAAAATATTTATGAGGAGAAACGTTGTGCTTGTATAACAGAGCCCAGGCGAGAAGGACCTGGAAGGAAAAAAATTGGAGAAAATGTAATGTGGAAAATGTAAAGTTCCAGACAGAGGTTGGATTTTTGAGAAAGTGTTTGGCCCAGTTGATTTTAAGAGTATTATAGAATGCACAAAACCCATTTTCATAGGTATTTAAAACCACATATTTTTATATATAATGTATGCCATTTTTCCATATGAAATTAAATAACATTTTGTCAGTATTCTTGAGTGTTCTTATCAACATGGAGAAACTGAGCAGCAGTCGCTATGATTTGTTCAAGGACTCAGTTACGTCATAAGATGTCGACAAGTCACATTCCTCATATAATTACATGTTTTTAATTCAGTGTTGTTAAAGCCCAAGTCTTGTTTACTCAGTGA
>NW_015637477.1:0-772 GCF_001515625.1 Sinocyclocheilus rhinocerous
AAGTTTCTGTCATGATTAGAATTTTTGTGGTTACCACTGTGAAGAGTGGTAGTTAAGGTTAGGATGGGGGGAGGGGGGGGGCAATTACCACAACTCTGTGCAAACCTTGTTCACAGTGTGCAAAAATTTGGTTGCTTTGCAATATCATCATCATGGGACTGAACTCTGTAAGTGTAAATAAAAATGGGCTTACCCAATCAGATAGGTCAAGATGCATGAAGTGGCCCTGGGGCTACAGGAGTCGAAACAGAATAATTCCCAGATGCAGTTTTTTGTGCAGATAAAAAGAACAGCAACATAAAGACGATTAAATAAATAAATAAAATGAATAAAATAAAAAATAAGAAAATAAAACTATTTATATAAAATTCTTTATTGACATTTAGTATGTAAAACAGTTTTGTGTGACAATCTTAAAAAGTTTTCATAAAAATGAAAACAAACAAAATATATATTTATATACATATATAAATATTCATAAAATAATACATAGATACATATAAAAAAATACTGTTTATTATTTATTTAATGAAGTATGAGTGACCCCTGCTGGCATTGTGTGCCTCACTAAACTTAAATTTTGAGGCCAGGAAAGGCAAAGGATGACACATTGTGCCACCATAATTATTACGCATTGTTAATATTTTGGGAAAATTAATTACATCCCCTCACCGCATCACAAATTATTAAACACAATAATAATATACGGTCAGGCCCGGATTAAGAACACATAGGGCCCTGGGGCTATAGCAAACCCAAGGGCCCCCCTTCA
>NW_015637477.1:782-1036 GCF_001515625.1 Sinocyclocheilus rhinocerous
CCCGGATTAAGAACACATAGGGCCCTGGGGCTATAGCAAACCCAAGGGCCCCCTTCATAGTAGCCTATCTGCCACAACGTTTTCTACAACAGGAATAATTCTGGGTTTTTTGTATTATTTTTTTATCAAATCTCCAACACACAGAGAACAATGTGTATGCACACTAAATATTCCAGGCTACAACACATTAAAATAAAATACATTAAGCCTATATGAAGTCAAAGCAAACAGGTTTCCAGAAGCAGCAACAACTT
>NW_015637478.1:0-296 GCF_001515625.1 Sinocyclocheilus rhinocerous
AAAGATGTAAAAATCTAATTCATAAAATTTCAACAAACGTAATAAAGCTATCGGTTACGGGACGAACGAGACGTGTGGATCCATTTGAAAGCTTTATTTAGGAAACAGGCATGGGTCAGACAATGGCAAACTGGTATGTAGAAGACAAGGCAAGAGCAATCAGGTAAACAAGCGAGGGGCAGTCGGCAGCGAACGTAATCCAACAGGGCGAGACTAGAGGGATAATCCAGGTACAAGGCAAAGGTCCAGGCAGGGGCAAACAGTATCCGAACAGGGCAAGACGAGAGGGGTAATCC
>NW_015637478.1:356-582 GCF_001515625.1 Sinocyclocheilus rhinocerous
ACAGACAAGGCAAGACTAAGCTAAGACTAGGAAACTTAAAGCAGGCTCCGTAAGGTAGCTATCACCTATAGCAGTGATACACGCTAAACAATACTCGGCGTTGAATGGTGGTGTGAGACAGATTTATATAGTGTGTGTGATTGGTTTCAGGTGAGATTGTGATTAGTGCAACTGAGCATGAGAAATGTAGTCCAGGGTGATGTGTAACAGTCTGTGTAGTGTGAGA
>NW_015637479.1:0-443 GCF_001515625.1 Sinocyclocheilus rhinocerous
CCATCTGAACGCACGTGCTGGAGATTTACTACTAATCAAAGAACCGGCTTTACTGATGAGCTGCGCATGAAAATCGCATTTGATTATTTGCACAGCCCTAAGCGAATCCATGCGTTTTTGTAAGAAAAATATCCATATTTCAAACGTAATAAACACTTTTCTCTCACTTCCGCTATCTGTCGTACGCGGAAGCCGTTCCGGCAGGTGACATAGGACGTATGCGTCGTGCGCGCACCTCTGAGATATGTTAGTCTCACAAGTTTGTTTACAGGAGCAAAGGAAGCTAGGGATGTGCCGAACGAGGCTTTTGAAGCAGTGAGGCTTTTACAACAATCTGCGTTGATGCTTCAAAGCTTTTGACACAGTGCTCTACTCCGCCATCTGGTGGTGAATACAAATTCTTACACCAACTGTATCATTTCGATGTTTTGTTCATTGGGATG
>NW_015637480.1:0-912 GCF_001515625.1 Sinocyclocheilus rhinocerous
TCTTGTTACGTCCTCGCACGGACTGCTCCCGCAGCAACACTATTTTGCCCCTCCTTCAGGGGGACCTCCCGAACTTGGCCATCATGACTTTTCCTCCGAGCGTCGGCTGCCACTTTCATTCGGTGTCTTGCGCTTTCAAATGCCATCTGAAGTCGTACTTGATGCTCCACGACCCAGTCATGCACACCGCCGACCACTGGGTCTTCCACCCTACCCAGCAAAAAGTCGACCGGCAACTTCGGATCTTGACCAAACATGAGATAATAAGGGGACTCCCCTGTGGACTGATGGGGGGTCATATTGTAACAAAACAACAACTGGGGGAGGCAAGTGGTCCAATCCCTCTTCCTCGTTGCAGGCAGTGTTCACAGAAGGTTGTGCAGAGTACGGTTAAACCGTTCACACTGCCCATTGCCAGCAGGATGATATGGAGTAGTTCGTGACTTGACCACGCCATATAGGCCACACAATTGCTGAATGAGAGAGCTCTCAAAATTCCGTCCCTGATCCGAGTGCAGCTGACTTGGTACTCCAAATTTATAGAACCACTCTGTAACCAGAACTTGAGCCACTGTAGAGGCACGTTGATCCCGGGTAGGGATGGCCTGGGTGAATTTCGAGAACACATCAGTCATGATAAGAACATTTTCCATACAATTCTGAGCTGGCTCCCATACCATTCTGAGCTGGCTCGAGGAGGGTAAAGTCCATAGCCAATATCTCATTTGGCCGTGATGCAAGGAGATGATTCATAAAGGTACGCACCACTGGCTGAGAATTCTTAGACACCTGGCATCTGTCACACTCTTGGCACCAGCGCTCCACCTCGGATGACATGCCGGGCCAGTAACACAGTCTGCGGACCAGCTCTAGTGTTCGCTCCCTGCCCTGGTGCCCATGCCCCTGATGCAG
>NW_015637481.1:0-516 GCF_001515625.1 Sinocyclocheilus rhinocerous
GGGAACATGTGTGGAAAATAGGAGAAAACTAATCGAAGCACAGACACAGGACAAATTTGAGCAGCGACTGATGAGCGGTAAAACCGGGAACTGTGAACTAGCAAAATGGTGCTTGAGGACGTGGATCAAAACGGTAAAATCAAAGATGGTAAAATCCTGTCAGTTCGCTATAATACACAGTTTAATCTTGACTTCCAGTGTTTATTACTTTGTGTTTATTGGCGTGATAGTTTGGACATAATAGTTTAACTTCATCAGTGGGTGAAAAACATGAACAAATTGAACAAAATTTATTTATTCTTAAACAAGCTTTTCAAAAGAATTTGGTTTAACTGTATAAGCTGTATAAGTATGGAGTTGCTTTGCTTTTTTCTGAACTTTAATAAATGTTTATCTTTTATTATCTGTTGCCTGTGTTGCTACTGTTGTCATATTGTGTGTGATTTTAATTTAAAAACCCATTTTGAGTTCATTTAACCCAGCAGTAGGCCTATAGTAAATTACAAACAATATTTG
>NW_015637482.1:0-494 GCF_001515625.1 Sinocyclocheilus rhinocerous
TAATCAAAATTATGTTATGTGACAATGCTCAACACTATGGTATCACTATGGTGTCGTTACACGATAGTATTACAGATGATAAATGGTGAATAAGTTAAAATTAAATATTTTAGTAATATTTTGTAAAATCCTCTTAAATTACAACATGTTAAATAAAAAATTATTACTGTTGGTTCTGTTGGTTCAATTATTGTTGAACCAAATTTGTGTTTAAAAGATGGATCAGTAGACAGGTGAAATGATGCATGTATTAGGCTAGTGCAGATACTAGACCTTCTTTGAGTATCATCAAAATTACAATATAATATTACAATAAACTAATATATCATATAGCCTGTTAAGGAAGAGAAGGAAACTACACAGCTCAAAATTCAGTATGAACACATAGCCTAATGGTACACAACTTATAAAATATCATGTTTTAATTAAGTTGTTATTTTTTTAATTAATTTTTTTACTGTATGTGTATGTTAAAAGTACCATTCCGCAGCAAG
>NW_015637483.1:0-1178 GCF_001515625.1 Sinocyclocheilus rhinocerous
CCCCCTCCATCCCTCCCTATTCTGTTGCTTGAACTTTATCATCTTTAGTCTTTGCACACACACAGCTATTCACTTTGTTTTTCAGTCTTTTTTATGTTTTGTTTTTTTTCAGAAAATTGCATTGTAATTTTTATTTATTCATTGATGTAAAATTCTGTACGTTTTAGTAAGGCCGGTATAACTGAAATGTTCTACAAATGGAAAAGATAGCTCTGCCATAGCATTTCAGTATTTTTTTATTTGTATTTTTATAATGTATTAAAATGTACTTACTTATGTTTGTAGTAATACAAATATACTATAAACATACTTGTATTTCAAGTGCATTTTTAATACATTTAATAGTATGTTTTGTTTTGTTTTCACCAAAGTATATATGTTGCTGTCCTTTTTTAGTGTACTTTATGAATATTTGTAATGTACACAACAATATATAATACATTAAAGTTTTCTAGATATCAAAGTGTGTACGTGTGTGAATATACTGAAAAAAGCAGCTTTATAATATACTAGTAGTGTAATGCTAATGCATTTCCAATGAGCTGAAATACAATTGAAATGTACTTGAAGTACATTAAAACGATGCTTCAAATATACTCTAACTGTAGTTCATGAAGTATTAAAAGGACATTTTAAATGTATTTTAAGAAATACACTTAAATTGCACTAAATATACTTAAAGTGGTTCCAATTTAAGACAATTTTAATATATGAAATATATTACAAATAGATTAAAATCAAACTTAAACATATATTGAAATACACTTAATATACTTAGTTGTTTCAAAATAATACATTTAATATGCACTTAGTATAGTATAATTTAAATATAGTAAGTATGTCTGAAAAAGCACAATTTAAATATATTTCTTTTTCACCTGGGAAGAGTCAGTTTGAAATCAAATGGGAATACTGTGACGGTCCTGCTTGCAGTGCTCCATTCCATTTATGAAATAATTTTCTGTGTTTTTGCCATAGCGTAGTGCCTTAATACTGCTCTAAAGCATTTTTAAGTCAACATGATACATTGATACATGCACATTTTCTAGTGAAATAGGATATTTATTTATTTATTTACAACGAAAAAATAGGGGAAAAAATGAAAGATCCTCTGTTTACATGAGCGATTTGAGATATACAGTGGTGTGAAAATGTGTTGGCCCCCTTCCTGATTTCTT
>NW_015637484.1:0-545 GCF_001515625.1 Sinocyclocheilus rhinocerous
TCTGTATTTGTGTGTGTGTGTACAGTGCTTATCAAATTTATTTTAAACCAATGTAAGGGTTGTGCCACAGGAACTAAAATAATTTTTTTTTTATATATATATTTCTGTAATGGTTAATCCACCAGTATGTGTAAGCTCTTTAGTCACAGTAGTGTTTCTAATGCTAAAATATAATTATTGTTGACATTCAATGGATTTAAAGATAGATCGCACAAGTTTCATCAAAAGTCTTTGAGAATAACTAGAAACTATTTGGAAGTCAGTAACAACAGAGACTCTGGAAAAGTACATAAAAACAATGCCAGCAAGAATGCAAGCTGTTATTAAGACCAAAGGAGGCCATGCAAAAAAAAAAAAAAATCTTAGTTGTGAATAAAGACTAGTTAATTGCTTAGTTGACTATTTTCGTTTATTTGTTATTTGCCCAATAAATGGCAACACAATTTTTAGTTTTTAAATAAGTTTTTGACAGATTCCTAAAATATTTGTTTCTTTCTCTTTATTATGACAGGTGGTCTAATACATTTGTTAAGCTGTGTGTGTGT
>NW_015637485.1:0-573 GCF_001515625.1 Sinocyclocheilus rhinocerous
GTGTTATTCTTTAATATTGAGAACGATTTTTAGAACTATAGCGTTGTCTTTATAGTTATCGTCCTTGGTGTGAACAGGCCTTAAGACCTGGTTGAAAGGAGCTTTGTAAGATCTGACATTCTCCTCAGTTTCATAAACTCCAGCCAAGCTCAAAGGGTAAACTGCATTCTGACTCCAGAGACAATAGTAAACTTGGAGTGAAGCCTTTATCCTTTTGAAATGCACTGAAACCGTTTTAAATCTGTATCCAATTTCTAGAAGCCATCATTGAGCTCAAGACACCAATGAGCTCAATATATTGATTTTCGTTGCACTAAGCTGTGCCGGAGGCCAAACGCAAGGATCGTAGAGTTGCAGCAGAAAACATTGAGCAGCCTTCTGCTGCTACAACATTGCAGCAGAATTGAGGAACCTTCTGCTGCTACAACAGAAACGGAGTGATCTGCCACAGGATAATCAAACTTGGCAGAATGAAGGTTTTGTAAAGTTTTAACATATCACAAAGTCTGGAATACCAATAAAAAAACGTATTTAACCCAAGACACACACACACACAACATGTAGATAGCTACA
>NW_015637486.1:0-1273 GCF_001515625.1 Sinocyclocheilus rhinocerous
CGATAGCTTTGGCGGTTTCTTTCGTGGCGCGGATAGACAAATCAGCGGTTCGCCGGAGTTCGCTAGTATCATCGGCTTTAACTTCCTCACGCTCATCTAACACTTTAAGCAGGTCTGCTTGGTATGCCTGAAGAACAGCCATCGTGTGAAGGCATGCACCAGCCTGACCTGCTGCCGTGTACCCTTTGCACACCAGCGCTGAAGTGGTACGAAGAGGCTTGGTGGGCAGTGCCGGAGCTTTAAGGGACGACGCCACACCGGAAGACAGATAGTTCATGAGTGTATGTTCAACCTGGGGCATCGTCCTATAACTGCACTCATTTAATCCCGTGATGTTTGAATAATCGACCAGAGACGGACTAAAGAGGCAGGCCGAATATGGTTTTGACCACGATATCGACACCTCAGTGTGGAGATCGGGGAAAAACGGCAAGCCCCGGCGTGGAGGGAGTGGCTTAGACCGCAAAAAGCGTTCATCTAACTTACTTTTAATGGGTTCTGCCTGCTTCTCAGCGGACCATTCAAGATTTAATTTGGCCACGGCGCGAGTTATCACCTCCATGTGCAGTCAATCTCCTCATACTGTGCAGACTGAGGGGGTCCTTCAACGCCCTCGCCCTCCTCGGTGGACGACAGTCTGAGCGCCGAGCCCTCTCCCCAGTGGGAAGAAACCTCTCCATCGGAGCGTGCTTCCGAACCCTAGGAGGTGGCGCTGGATCCGGTGGCAGAGGGAGAAGAAAAGGACTCGCCCGTCTCCATTCCCTCCACCAGATCCAATTGTGAGCCCCACGACCGCAATCGCCACCAGAGCCGCGGGGAGCACTGGCGAGGGCTCCCTCCTCAAAGAGAGCACTCCGGGAGCAAAGAGTCCACATGGAGAGGCGCTCACAATGCGGGCAGTCAGCTCCCTCGAGAGCTGACGCATCGATCGCAGTGCGGACAGTCAGCCCCCTCGAGAGCTGACTCAGCGTGCTTCGCTCCCAGACAAACAACACAAAGGCTGTGTGTATCCCCGCCCGTGATGTAGCGAGGGCAGGGAGGAACACACAACCTAAACTGCTGTTTGCCTTTATCACCCCCTTTATTTGTCTTGTGCTTAGACTTTGGCATTGCTTTTTCATTTGCAAAAGTGACAGACAACGGTAAATAGAACATACACACAGAGCGCTTTGCTGAATGACAGAAGCTGTCGCTGTATCCACCTCACGTGCTTTTATAGCTTCCTGGTCACGTCACCCCGTCCGTGACGTCGCGCCCATCCATTGGTCTGATT
>NW_015637487.1:0-831 GCF_001515625.1 Sinocyclocheilus rhinocerous
CGAGCCCAAAAGAGCCCATGTTACACCTCTCTTTATCTCCTTGCAGTGGCTACCAGTTGCGGCTCGCATCAAGTTCAAGACACTGATGCTTGCAGTAAATTTGACAGCAAATTTTGATTTAGTTTTAGTCCTAGTCTTTTGACTAAAATGCCATTTAGTTTTAGTCATATTTTAGTCATCTGAATTGTTTTTAGTTTTAGTCTAGTTTTAGTCGACTAAATATCATTAGAGATGCACCGATTGCAATTTTCTTGGCCGATTCCGATTTCCGATTTTTCGTTAGTGTGATCTGCAGATACCGATTTTTGCCGATTCCGATTTTCTTTCTAAGAACTATAATTGACAGCATATACAAACAAAAATCTACTTTTCTTCAACGCAAAGTTTTATTTTAATAAAAAAACACAAGTAAAAAGTCAGTAATAAAATAAGAACAAATAAAAAAATGGCAAACAACAGCACAAATAAATGCAATAGAATAAAGAGAGCTAAGTTTTTCAGGTTAAGTAAGTTTTTATTCAGGTAAGAAATACTACAGAAATTAAAGTAATCAAATGTAAAATAACACATCCAGTGTTATTTTAGATTTGATTACTTTAATTTCTGTAGTCTTCATTGTAAAAATTAAATACAGATTAATGCTTACCATTAAAGTTATAAGGCTTTACCATTAAAGGTTAATTATTAATGATTAATGCTTACCATTAAAGTTATAAGGCATTTTGACATAATTTTGTATGTATTTGAACGTTTTAGCGCAGTTAGCCACTCATTTTGGTATTAGTGGAGACTGAGCGCGGATTGTGCGCTCCACTAATATAGATCAGTGGT
>NW_015637488.1:0-535 GCF_001515625.1 Sinocyclocheilus rhinocerous
ATCAACACGACTGCTGTTCCTGAAACCACGCCTTCTTTCTTTGCCGCCCACATTTGGGCGGCATTATGCTAATATTTCCATAGTGACGTAGATATGTGGGGGCGTGTTAGAACGAGGCGTTTTAGGTAGGCGTGGCTGACTCTTAACTTTTATAAAGAATATCTCTTTGGATTTGAGACTTTAGTCTTTGCAACTTTACAGATCTTCTTTATGCACCAAGAGCTTGTAACACTCCAAAGAGAAAGGAAAACTTGAAATCGCATCATATGACCCCTTTAATATATACTCGACATGGACTCCCTGAACTCTTAACAATATTTATAGTACAGGTCAAAGCAAGTGGTTTTCCCTTAGGACTTGGTCAAGATCCATATTCTGCAAACCAAATGTTACTTGATTCTTTCTGAGTCCAACAATAAATACGAGCACTAGTGAGTCACTGGTTCTGTTCAGAATGGGATACTTACTACTTAAACTATACAGTATACTGCCTACTTAAAAAAAAAAAAAAAATTAAATAAAAAAAATAAAATAA
>NW_015637489.1:0-905 GCF_001515625.1 Sinocyclocheilus rhinocerous
TAAAGCGCCTATCCATGCTGGACAGCATCTTCTGAGCCAGAGTAGCTGCATCTTTGTAGGTTCGCCCATGTGAAAGCGAGAACTCCGACAGGTGGTTTTTGAGATCCAGGAGTGCTGGCACAACAAGGGAAAGTGATTGAGTGTCACTTTCAAGCGACTTAGTGTGCTCCGCAAATGGCAGAAGGAGGTCTCTCAGCATCCCGATCTTCTGCCACTCACTGGGCTGCAGGCTGTCCCAGCCCATGGACTCAGCCACAGCTGTGAGGTGCTCCTTGACTTCAAGACAGCGCAAAATCATAGTAAAGCAACTTGACCACCTGGTGGGACAGTCTTTTACCAGAACCAGAGCACACTTCTGCAGCAGCCGCTCTGTGGCGACAGATGACTTCCTAAATTTGTTCACCACGTGCCTCACTTTCTCCAACAGCCTTCGGATTGGGGGTTCCTTCTGGACCATATTCACTACAAGCTGTACGGTGTGAACCACGCATGGGGTCCTCTCTATGGCTCTGTAGTCGTATCTACATGGAAAAAAAACAAATGTACATAGTCGTATCTACATGGAAAAAAAACAAATGTACATATTTAACCATTTTAGCCCTTACATTATTGAACCAAATGAAATAGTTCTAGTAGTTAAGTTCCTATGAACTTATTTAGTCTTTATTTATATGAAATTAAATCATGACCAGTTTCATAAATGCTGAATGAATTAATAGCATAATTTTTAATCTTTTAACTTTCTATGGAATTATTTTTTTTATTCATAAAATAATATATGACCAGTTACATAAATGTTGAATGAATTATATTGTATATAGTATTTTTTATGTTTCTTACTGTCCCCTTGTGTTTTTACTCTTTATATGTAAAGTGTTTGTTGTGTACTTTGAGAGCAAAGACTA
>NW_015637490.1:0-385 GCF_001515625.1 Sinocyclocheilus rhinocerous
CCCCTTTTTACAATATGTAATATAAGTCTCCGGTGTCCCCAGAATTTATCTGTGAAGTTTCAGCTCAAAATACCCCACCGATCTTTTATTATATAATTTTAAAAATACCTATTTTGAGTGGAAGCAGAAACACGCTGTTTTTCGTGCCTGTCTCTTTACATGCAAATAAGCTGCTGCTCCCCGCCCCCTTTTCCAGAATAGCGCTGCGCCATTACAGCTCGTACCTGCTAAAAAACATCTGTTTTGGTTCTGATTATCATGTTTATAGTGCTGAAATCATGCATTTTAAACCATATTAGTTTAAACTTCTCGGTTAATGAAGTTACTGGTTTAATCTTTTTCATGTTTCCTTGGTTGGTAGATGCACCGGGGACCTGATTATAGC
>NW_015637491.1:0-531 GCF_001515625.1 Sinocyclocheilus rhinocerous
AGATACATAGCAGACGTAACATTACAACTTGTATCTGCACAATAGAATGCTAAGTTATGCGCTAGAGAGAGAAAGAGAGAGAGAGAGCGAGCTCCCGCCGTGACGCGTTTTCATGACAGCGCGCTGAAAGATGGGCAAGGACAGAATTTACTATAGATTTCTATAAAGTTCTCATTATAAATGTATGGCAGATTTGTGCTATATTTTCATCTACGTTATTAAGTGTAATAGTTGTAATTAAGTTTTATTTTTAAGTTATTAAGTTAAGTTTTAAGTTATAAGTTTTAAGTTAAGTTTATTAAGTTTTATTTTCCATAAATCCATAAATCGCCTGCGCGTTTTCGAAGCCATATGAATTGAATTATGCCCACAAATATGACGAAAAAAAGCACGGCTGCATTATTATAACATCAGTAATAATAAAAAAAAAATCTAAAAGCAATATAATCATTAGCGGGCATTGCATTTGAGCATGAAACTAATCATTGATATGCAGCGCTTTCAGCATGTAATAAATGTTCATGTTAATTA
>NW_015637492.1:0-683 GCF_001515625.1 Sinocyclocheilus rhinocerous
ATTACAGGACATATATTTTTAAAGGTAATGATTGTAAAATATTGAAGCATTGTTCTTTAATCATTTTTGCCTATTTGTTTGTTAAAGCAGCACTATGTGTTTTAACTTTTTTTTTTTTTTAAAAAGGAACTTTTTCTGTGTTCAAAATTTGCTAAATGTATATAATGAGCGAGTACATCATGAATTCATCTTCCAAACCGCGTTTTTGTTTTATTCCGAATCACTACGGTACACTTATAATAAGTACTTATATATAGACTATTGTAGCCTGGTCGGGTCGTCACCGCTGCGGAGTAACACATACCTGCGTGAATCGCCATAGACATAAACTTAGAGAAGTAGCTCCGGTTGGAATGTTCTTCCGCGGGATGTGTGCAGTTCTGTTTATTAACCGCTAGAGCGCCAAAAGTTACATAGTGCTGCTTTAAAGGGAAGAAAATATATTTTCAACTTGATCCTTGAATATCGTTTGGCATCTTTTGGCACGATTTCTGTAAACAAATTCTCTATTTTTGAATATTAGACTATGTTTTTTAAAGGGGTTTTCTGTTGCATTTTTCTTAGTTACCTCTATCCCAGATAGCAAGAACGTTTGGGCCAAATGTGGCAGATAGCTGTCACATTTGGCCTAGGTATGACATGGCTGAGCACATATGGGCCAAACTTTAACCGTATATGTTTTG
>NW_015637493.1:0-147 GCF_001515625.1 Sinocyclocheilus rhinocerous
TGACACTGAAGACTGGAGAAATTATGCTGAAAATTCAGCTTTGAACACAGGAATAAATTACATTTTACAACATATCAAAATAGAAAATAGTTATTTTAAATGCTAATAATATTTCACAATATTACTGTTTTTACTGTATTTTTGATC
>NW_015637493.1:1225-2775 GCF_001515625.1 Sinocyclocheilus rhinocerous
AGTGAGATTGCGTGAGTGTTTGAATAGCGATCGTGATCTTTTAACGATTAATCGTTAGGGGTGCGACGATAAATCGATTCATGTATCGATTCTGAGATTATCCGAATGCATCGTGATTCTCTCTCGAATCGATTCTGAGCTTAGTTTTGCACAGCAGATGGCGCTGCATGCTTTAGAAACAGCCGTAATCTGCTTGCTTCCAAATCCTTACACACACTTGAACCTAAAATAATCATTCATAAAATTAGAAAAGGTTGAAGTGAATTACACGGGTGTTCATAGTGGGCTGTGTTTACATTAATCTCACGTCATAAAATCATTCTGAGCCGAGGTGAAGTTACATGCCTCAATGCTCTTCGTGAGCATTTGAGTGTGCAGATAAAAACTAGAGTAGAGCGCCATCTGCTGTTAAAAACTAAGCTCAGAACCGATTCCCAGAGAGAGTTGCGATGCATTCGGAAAACCTCAGAATCGATCCATCAACCGATTTATCGTCACAGCCCTATTAATCGTGCAGCTCTACCTGACGGGCTTAGTCCAGCCTGAAGTGAGCTCACATCCACTGCTCTATGAGTTCGTCTGTACCATCACGTCTGGTGGTAGTGGTGATGATGATGGTGTTCGTGATGATGATGGTGTTCGTGTCGCTGGACCACAGGCAGCACAAAGCCGGCGCTGTGTTCGTTGACGGGCGAGGGCTGCAGTGGTTGGGTGTGTTTGGAGGGCGACAGCGCCTGTGCTCTGGCTCTGGCTCTCGATCTCTTGCTGTGGCTGTGCTGGAGACCCGTCGAGGGCTGAGGCTGGCTCTGCTGGGCGAGATGGTACACATCCGCCGGATAGAAGCCGTGGCACTTGCTGGTTTTGGCCGCAGACTGGCCACCTTTGGAGGTGCTCCTGGGGGATCTGATGGACTGGGGCCCAGCGCGCACGTGGTGAGAGAGGACCTGAGACCGCCGCTGATGGGCGTGAGTCTCGGGCTCGTGGGAACGAGAACGGCTTTGATCGTGTGAAGACCGTGACGGCTGCTCTTGCTGGGACGCAGGAGGAGAGGAACCTTGATGAAGGAGCAAATTAAAGAGAATATATTATATATTTGATAAAAGGTTACAAAAATCAAGGAATTATATTTTATAAAGGGTCAGAATAATTATCAAAATTACGGAAAATATATTTTATAAAGCGTCAGCACAATTATTAAAATTAAGGGAAATATACTTTAAATATAGGCTGGCAAAATGAAAAAATAAATTAAGGAGTTATAATATAAACAGTCAGCACAGTAATCAAAATTAAGGAAAATATATTTTACAAAAGGTCGGCAACATGAACAAAAATTAAGCAATCATATTTTATAAAGGGTCAGAACAACAATTAAAATTAAGGAATTATATTTTTTAAAAGGTAGGAAAAATGGCCAAAAATTAAGGGATTATATTTTATGAAAGGTTGGAAAAATTACCCAAAATTAAGGGATTATATATTATAAAGGGTCAGAACAATGGCCAAAGTTAAAAGTTAAAGAAAATATATTTCTAAAGGGTTAGCAAAAT
>NW_015637494.1:0-784 GCF_001515625.1 Sinocyclocheilus rhinocerous
GATTTCTAGTATTTGTACAGGCTTTACATTTTTATTTCAATGTTGAAACTCAAAACTCTTCCCACACTGATCACATGTGTGTGGTTTCTCTTCAGTGTGGATGATCATGTGTCTCTTAAGATTTGCTGATTTTGTGAAACTCTTCCCGCACTGATCACAAGTGAATGGTTTCTCTCCAGTATGAACTCTCATATGAACATCAAGAGTACGTTTGCATGTGAAACTCTTTCCACACTGAGTGCAGGTGAAAGATTTCTTGGCTCTTTTTTTATTTAAATCTTTCTGTTTGGGTTTTTCTCCACTTTTGACATGATTTTTCTCCTCAACTTCACTCAATTCTTCTTTCTCCTCATTATCTTCAATCAACTCTGCAACAAAAGTAAAAACAGTAAATCTTCATTAACTTGTTAAACAATGAACCCTGTGTAAGAAATTAACTCAGTTGTAAGGGAATTAATTATTATTATTGATTCAGGTTTTGAGATGACTAGAATCTGAAGAGCCTAATTCAACCTGATTAGAGCTGATTCTAAAATTCTAAATAGTTTACACTTTAAATCAGGGGTCGTCCAGCGAGCCAGTGATCATCAGTATATTTTACAAATTACATATGTATTTTCCTGGCCCAAACTAAGCTAAAACACACATACATACACACACACACACACACATATACAGTTTCTTAGACAGAGTTGACGTTTCAAAATTCTAACTCGTTTTCACGAGTGATTTAAATTCCCCTGAGAGAACTCACAAGCAGAGAATTTTTAGCTTCATTTTACTG
>NW_015637495.1:0-288 GCF_001515625.1 Sinocyclocheilus rhinocerous
GACTTTGGTGAAGACGCGAGGCGACAGGGACAGCCCGAAGGGCAGAATCACAGGAATGGCCTGTGCAGCGAAAGGATCGAGACATGAAAGTACGCGTCCTCCAGGTTGATCGCTGCAAACCAATCTTGGGGACGGATGCACTCGAAAATGCGTTTCTGCATCAACATCTTGAACGGCAGCTTGTGAAGCACACGGTTTAAAACTCACAGACCCAAGATCGGTCGTGACCCACTGCTTTTATGGGCACAATGAAGTAAGGGCTGTAAAACCCCGACCTCATATCGGCTG
>NW_015637495.1:430-606 GCF_001515625.1 Sinocyclocheilus rhinocerous
ACGTGGGGGGACGCTGGGCGAACTGAATCGCACGCATAGCCATGATGATCCGCAGGAGCCACCGATACGGACTGGGGAGCACTAACCAAGCTCCGAGAGACCGTGCCAGTGGAACCAACAGAGCCACTGATGTACCCGCGGTGGGGCAGCGTGGTGGAACACAGGGACCCGGCCCG
>NW_015637496.1:0-945 GCF_001515625.1 Sinocyclocheilus rhinocerous
TTACAATGGCATGATACCGTAGAGGAAAACAAATAGCAACCAGTCTGTCATAAGCCAAGACAAGTAGTGTCAAAGATTGCATGTTCATTAAATGATATACAAAAAACATATATATCAAGCATGCTTCATATGAAATGTCCTGGTGTTCAAATAAAAATGTGTCAATGACTTTTGGAATTAAAGCTGAGCTTCCACAAAGATCAGAAAGGGCCAAATGAAAAACAGCAATGTATTTGGCTGTGTGAGTGATGCGGGCCAAATATATAATAAACATGATATATGAATTCCCTAAAACAGTCACACCAAATATATAATAAACATGATAAATGAATTCCCTAAAACAGTCACAACATACACTAAAGACAGGAACACATAGTAGTATTTTGCTGGTGGGATATTAAAAAAGCCATTGATGAAAAATGTTGCAGGACGAACAAAGGTCACATTTGCAGAGGAGTTTGACTGCATGGAGCTCATGATACCTGTTGTTTGAGATTTTATGTCACCTGTGATTAAAAGATGTTTCAGAAAAGCATTCAATAACAGAGAATATTCAAGTAATTATTTCATTACCAGTCACAGTGCTTTTATGGACAAACATGTTTGACTGTTCTTTGATATAATCTTATTAAACTATTAATAAAATAATATTTCAGTAAAATCATTAGAGAGAAACAGAAGGAACACATGGTTTATACTCTACCTTCTCCAAACTGGAACCATCTCATTAATTTACCAGCCATCAGACAAATTTATAGTTAGACTACTCTCTTGAGTTTAGGACCTTTCTCTCTATAGACATGAATAGATACTTCTGCCCCTTTGTCCTCAAGCTTGGAAAAATCAGAGTGCTACTGTTCACAGAGAGTCACTGTTAACCGTCATACTAATGGTACTGATTTTTTTTTTTTTAAATGCATGATCATATGAATTGAAAGTTTGATG
>NW_015637497.1:0-758 GCF_001515625.1 Sinocyclocheilus rhinocerous
GAGACTGCTAGTGTTAGAGGGTCAGTTTTTTAATTAATAAATAGATGCATTAACAGCACAGTTCACACAGCAGTGATTTCAGGACATGTAACAGAATATTGCTGATACTGAGCAATATGATTGCTAAGAAATAATAGTCAAAAAGCTTCAAAAGTTTGCGATCAGTAAGATTCATGTTTTTAAAAGGAGGATGCATTTATTTAATCACAAATACTGTAAAAACCGTAATATTGTGAAATATTATTCATTTTATTTATTTTAAAATATAATATATTCCTGTGATGCAATTCCATTTTAAATAACTAATTTAATATATTTTAAAATATAATATATTCCTGTGATGCACAGTTGAATTTTCAGCATCATTACTCCAGTCTTCATATATCACATTCAGTGTCCTTCAGAAATCATTCTGATATGCTGATTTGCTGATTTTATAATTATCAATGTAACAGAAACTGTGATATATATTCGGTCATGTTATTCCAAACTTCTGACTGATACTGTATACTGCTTTCATTATTTATTTAACTATGCCGGCTACAGATTCTGTAAAGGTATGTCAAGCTGCGTGCATGAAATGTGTGTGTGTGTGTTTTAAAAATGTTTACTTACATTTACGCATTTAGTACACACTTTTATGCAAAGCAACTTAAATTGCTTTCAAGGGTTCCCTGGGAACCAAACCAGCAGTCACTAGCAGCAGGTTTTCGCACCGGAAGAACCTTTTCATAATTCCTAGAACTATTAGCAGAAGT
>NW_015637498.1:0-549 GCF_001515625.1 Sinocyclocheilus rhinocerous
GCTCCAAAGTCAAGCCTGCCGGCCGCGGCATTCGCAAGCCCGCTGGCCGCTCCTCAGTCAAGCCCGCCGGCCGTGGCTCAGTCAAGCCCGCTGGCCGTTCCTCTGTCAAGCCGGCGGTTCCTCAATCAAGTCCGCCGGCCGTGGCTCACTCAAGCCCGCCGACCACGCCTTTCACCCCGAACCTAAAGGGGAATCTATTTGACACAAACACATAATTTTTACTTCAGAAAACTTTTTTAAATGTATGACTGAACTTTTCTCATTTGACAGACCTATGTTTCAAATTATTTACCTGGCCTTTAACAATTGGTGTAAATTTTCTTACCTACTACACAAAACATACACTTTGACTGTTTTGTAGGTATTTGTCAGACTCTGTTCCGTGTTTTGTGTTTTGCTCCCCACGTGTTCCATGTCCTGGTTTTCCCATGTGTTATGTTTATGCCCTTATTTGGTTCTTCCTGTTCCTGTTCTAATTATGTTTATTGTTTCATTAGTTGATGATGTGTCTCATCATCCCATCCTTTAGTCCTGTGTATTTATAGTGAG
>NW_015637499.1:0-187 GCF_001515625.1 Sinocyclocheilus rhinocerous
TTTCGAACTCGTCCTAGACGGTTTGTCTGATTTTCACCAAAATTGTCTCAGATAATCTTCAGAACATGCTGGCAAAAATTTATAGAATTCAAGTTGATTCGTCCAACTGTTCTCGATTAACGCGCGAATAAATTCTACAAAAAGCACGTAAAAATGGATGTGAGGCTATATCTCCACAATGGTATGG
>NW_015637499.1:330-1577 GCF_001515625.1 Sinocyclocheilus rhinocerous
TGCATATTTTTGCTTATAACTTCTGAATGGTTTGGCCAAAAATCACAACTGGTCTCTTTAGATTAGGTGCATCATGCCGAGTCGAATGATACCCACTTTTCCCATGTCAGCCATTTTGGCCGTCGGCCATTTAGAATTTTGTAGTAAAATGCTATATTTTACGAACGCATTGACGTATCGTTATGAAACTTGGTATGGGTCATCAGCACGATGCGCTGAAGGAGTCTGAGAAGTTTCGAGCCAAAATCAAATATTCACATGCTTATAACTTTGGGTGTGGTCGACTTATTTTCACGGGAGACCTTTTTAGACTCCTGAATCATTGCTGAGTCCAGCAATACCAAACATGCCAGGTTTTGTCTTATGGTTTGTGCAACGTTGCATTTTAGCGCTTTAAAAACATTTGCCAATATCTTAGAAACCGTTACTCCGATCGGCATGAAATCACCGTAGGAAATTCGAAAACAATGCCCAATTGACAAAATTTTGATGGTAAGTGGCAAAAAAATGCAAACAAAGTCGGCCATTAGTCATTTTTTCTCTTCTCATATATAAAAATGTCTACAACTCCTACACAAAATGAGATATTTTCACCAAATATGACACACTTATGTATGGGCACACTCTAAGGAAGCATAAAAAAAATTGGTGGGATTGTGCCTCTTGCTGGCGCTATAATTGAACAAAACATGAAATTGCCATTGACTACAATAGAGTATTATGATATAAAATGCTATATTTTATGAATGCATTGGTGTACCATTACAAAACTGTGTATGTACCATCGAGACCATGACCTGAAAGTACTTAAAAGTTTTTGAGACAGTTCCACCTTGTGTCACCAAAATCGAATCATATCATCTTCAGACGATTCTGACAAAAAGCTATGGATTTTGTGTTGATAGACAAAACCGTTTTCGCATACCACAGCAACGAATTTGAGGCATGATGCCAAAATGACACTTGAGGCTGTATCTCTGCAATGCTTTGGCATATTGACACCAAACTTTGTGTGTGCCATTGTCACCTCACACAGAACACACCACATCGATTTGATAACAGCGCCACCAATTGGTCAAACATGATAAGTCAATTAATCATATTACTAGAGATTGTATTTATGATTTTTCAGCCGTTTTGACTAAAATCATCCTAAAATGGCTTCAATTACTCATTTCTGCAGTTGGTTTGATGCTTGCTTCTGTAGTGCTTGGCCCCGTAATTGCTGCTTGCAGCTATATTTATAA
>NW_015637499.1:1596-1763 GCF_001515625.1 Sinocyclocheilus rhinocerous
TTGCTGCGTGCAGCTATATTTATATTTGTTGTTGTATCACGGCAGTTTGGAATTGAAATGTCTGTGAATGTTGCTAAAAGGTTAATAATGCTCTATTGTATTTACAAAATATAATGTACCACTTACACTAAACCAGCCTAAATAATACTGTTAACAAAAGCAAACGT
>NW_015637500.1:0-513 GCF_001515625.1 Sinocyclocheilus rhinocerous
AAAGGAAAAAATGAAATCGCATCATATGACCCCTTTAAATTTGTTTGTTGGTATAACCTAATGTATTCAGTTTGATTCTGTAATGGTAAATATTATTATTATTATTTTTATTTATTTATTATTATATTAATTAATTAATTTGTTTGTGTGTTTGTTTGTTTGTTTGTTTGTTTGTTTGTTTGTTTGTTTGTTTGTTTGTTTGTTTGTTTGTTTGTTTGTTTGTTTGTTTATTTATTTATTTACTAAAAATCAGTTAATTTAGACATAAGCACAGACGCAAAGCACATATTTTAAGTGTGTTTTTGGTCCGTGCATGACAGCCTTGATAACATTTCAGCCTGGATTTTACTCATGAGCAAATCTATGTTTCTGTGTATCTGAATATTTGGCCGATTTTTCAAGTCTCCCTATAACTCTGGATAAAACAAGAAGATTCCATCAAGAAAACAAATTAATCCAACAGCAATTATGAAAAAAAAAATAATAATTATATATATATATATATATATACAC
>NW_015637501.1:0-491 GCF_001515625.1 Sinocyclocheilus rhinocerous
CCAGCCTGCTCTCTCGACAGCCCCACTGGTTTCGGAGTGCCGGCGAACGGAGGAGCCCTTGGAGGGGAATTCCTCACTGTCACCCTAATACCAGTCCAGCCAGTGACAGAAGTAGGTTGCCCCCGGCTGCCGCCAGAGGGAACCCTAGATCTAGGCAGTGGCACGGGCACTCCGCCCCTTTGCAGGAAACGGAGTCTGGTCCGCAGCTCCGAGATGGTCATACTCCCGCAATGGGAGCATGACTCATCCACAAAAGCCGCCTCAACATGCTTAATGCCCAGACATGAGAGGCAGCGATCGTGACCATCACCCGTCGCCAGGTAACGACCGCACCCAGAAACGCACAGATGGAAAGACATCTTTAAAAAGACGCATCTTTAAAAAGACGTTCCACCCGTGGAGCTCTTTCAGAAATGCTCTTTTAGAAATGCTCTTTTAGTGTGCTGAAGCGCACAGGGGAGATGGCCGCTTGCAACACACACAGGGGGTAG
>NW_015637501.1:551-721 GCF_001515625.1 Sinocyclocheilus rhinocerous
CAACCCACTCGACACGGGAAAACCACCGCCGCTGAAGCGGCGTACTGCCAGCACGAGAGCCCTCGAAGAGCGTGCTTGAACTCGCGTAGATCACTTGGTTAAGCAGAAGGTCAGGAGCAGAACGATAGAAGTCAAGTCAAGTCACCTTTATTTATATAGCGCTTTTAACA
>NW_015637502.1:0-563 GCF_001515625.1 Sinocyclocheilus rhinocerous
CTTTAATGATACTCTCATTACCAACGAACGGGGGTACATTAGAGATGACAATTTTCGTTGCCGGTGCCGACAACGGTGTAATAGGCATGTACGTTTCATTAATCCATATTCCGCTTTGAATCAAGTTTTTCACCTGATTTTCAATTTTCAAAAAAACAACTACTGCCTTATTCATTCTTGAAGCCGAACTAATATTTTCATGACCGACTTTGGCTCCTAAAGCAAGGAGAACATCCTCAATAGACGTATTCGCCTCCGGTGTACACCTGAAACCATTCCGGAGGGTGAGAGGCGACATTCGCCTCCGGTGTACACCTGAAACCATTCCGGAGGGTGAGAGACGACGCTCCCCCCACGGGGGTAGACGTCATGTTGCCTCGCACTCACACACCACACGATATAAGAATAAAACCCTAATAACAAAAAAAGTGTTCAGAGATGTGAAAGAAAAGAAAAAAAGTAAATAAGAAAAACCAAGAGAAATTAATCAGCTTGAAAAAAAGAAACCGAAAAAATGCCAGACGCTCTCCCACACGTGTCTCTCACACACGCACTCACTCCCA
>NW_015637503.1:0-599 GCF_001515625.1 Sinocyclocheilus rhinocerous
GCCTAATTCATTAGAATATGACTGACAAATTAATAAACTAATTTCGTTTTATTTCAATATAAAAACATATTTCATTTAACAATTCATTAAAATTCCATTTACGTGACGTGACATGTGACCAAGTATGGTGACCCGTACTTGGAATTAGTGCTCTGCATTTAACCCATCCAAAGTGCACACACACACAGCAGTGAACACACACACACACCGTGAACACACACCCGGAGCAGTGGGCAGTCATTTTTTGCTGCGGCGCCCGGGGAGCAGTTGGGGGTTTGGTGCCTTGCTCAAGGGCACCTCAGTCGTGGTATTGAAGGTGGGAGAGAGCGCTGTACATTCACTCCCCCCACCTACAATCCCTGCCGGTACGAGACTCGAACCCGCCCCCACCTACAATCCCTGCTGGTACGAGACTCGAACCCGCAACCTTTGGGTTACGAGTCCGACTCTCTAACCACTAGGCCACGACTTCCCCACACGACTTCCCCACGACTTCCCCTGGCCATGTTATTTTAACAATAACATGGCCAGATACAATAAAAATTGTAGAAAAAAAACAACTAGAATTGCACAATGGCACAAACACAGACAGGAGTGAA
>NW_015637504.1:0-290 GCF_001515625.1 Sinocyclocheilus rhinocerous
GAAAATACTAATTCTGTGGACAAGTGACCGATTTCAGCCGCGGCCAGTGTTGCCAACTAATTTTCAGGCGAAGTTGCTAAAGGAATGTCGATTTGTTGCTAAAAGTTGCTAAATGACGCTGCGATGTCATTGCGCGATGACGTCATTACGTAATCACGACGCAAAATTGTGTCACTACATCAAATCTCAGCAAAAATATTTTTTTTTTTTAATTTAGATTTGTTCGTAAAATAATATAAATGCATAATATAATGTTAAAATATAAATAACCATTTTTATATACAACATTG
>NW_015637504.1:415-516 GCF_001515625.1 Sinocyclocheilus rhinocerous
CTGAACAATTATAGTTTTAAGCAGTGTATTAGTAGTCAGTATGCTACACTCTAAAAAAAACAAATCACAGGTTTTTACCTGCATTTTAAATTACGCATTGT
>NW_015637505.1:0-531 GCF_001515625.1 Sinocyclocheilus rhinocerous
ACAGCAACATAAACATGACAAATCAAAACATTATCGTGAATGGGTTAGAATATAAATTGTTCTTCAGTAATTTTGCGTTAATTGCGTTAAATTATTTTAAAGTGTTAAGGATTGTAAAATGAATCGCATGGTGACAGCCCTAATATATATATATATATATATATACATACACACACACACACAAATATAAAATAGAAAGCTAGTGTTTTTTTTTATAAAAAAGAAGATAGAGTAGAATTAAAATAGAATAGAAAGTGCTAGAGTTAGAGGGTCAAATAAAGATGGAATAGATGTGTTTTTAGTCGTTTTTTGATTGAGGCTAAGGACTCAGCTGCTTGGACTGAGTTGGGCAGGTCATTCCATCATGAGGGGACAGTTAATGAGAAAGTCTGTGAAAGTGATTTTGTGCCTCTTTGAGATGGCACAATAATTGTAAAAGTCCGTGAAAGTGATTTTGTGCCTCTTTGGCCTCTTTGAATAATGCATCGTTCACTTGCAGAGCGCAAGCTTCTAGAGGGCACATAACTCTGA
>NW_015637506.1:0-1547 GCF_001515625.1 Sinocyclocheilus rhinocerous
ATCCTAGTGTTGTCGGTTATTGTGAATGTTACCCCGAGTGTGTGTATGTCTGACGTGTCTGGATCTGCCTGTTGTCTACATTAAATATCTTTATCGGAACCCTTGTCATCCTCGTCTTCCTGCCTGCCTCCACACACCTGGACCGTGACAGAATAACCGACCCAAAGTATAGTATAGCGGCGTCTTTCCCCTCATTTGTTTTTCCCAGTTTTTGCCAGTTTTTATTTTGTTTTTTCGATGGATTACCCCGCCTTCGAGATAGATCAGCTGGAACAGGGGGAACGCTCTCTTGAGGACCACACAGCTGACTTTCTGTCTCTGGCCCACCTCACGCACTACCCGGACAACTGCCTCTGTGGCTTCTATCAAGTCGGACTAAACGCCACCACACGAGCGCAGTTGTCTGGGGCTGGTCCTCGAGAGAGCCTCGCCGCCTTCATCGAGTGGGTGCTGGTGTCCTGCAAGTCCCAGCTGACGGTGGACATCGCGGACGACAACACCAGCCCCACTCAGGACCCTGAGCCCAGTCCACCATCTCCCAGCGGTACGGAGCATAAGCCTGAGCCCACCGATGACGGAGAGCCATTTCCCACTGCGATTAGTAAAACGTGCCTCACACGGCTCCGGGGGGTGAACGAAGGCCTTCTGTAGCGAATCCATGCATTGTTGTAATAAAAACATCCATATTTAAAAACTTATATACACGTTTCTGTCACTTACTCTAACTGTCGCGCGTTCACGAGAGAGTGCCTTTCAAACGGTTGGCATCTGTACGATTTTTAATGTTTTTAAATGAAGACTCTTCTGCTCACAAAGGCATTTATTTGATTCAAAATACAGCAAAAAGAGTAATGTTGTGAAATATTGTTACAATAAATTAATGTTTGCTATTTGAATATATTTATATTATATTTCTGTGATCAAAGCTGAATTTCCAACATCATTCCAGTTTTATATATATAATAACGTGTTAAATAGATATGCTCCACAAAACTTTGTAATTTAATTTATAATGTATCTTGGATAAATTATAAATAGATAGTTATAAAGGAATAATAATTATAATAGGATAGAGTTATAAAGAACCTTTGACATCTGAGGAACCTTTCTATTTCACAAAGGGTTCTTTGTGGCGAAAGAAGGTTCTTCAGATTATAAAAAGGTAAGAAAGAGCTAGTTCTTTAAAGACCTTTGACTGAATGGTTCTTTGTGGGACCAAAAGTGGTTCATCACTGTGAAGAACCTTTTAAGCAATGCTCCCTCTAAGCTGAAGAAGGAATAATGAACCTTTTAACCCCATATGGGTTCTGTCCTATATTTACCCAGCAATTGGGTTAAAAACAACCCAATGTGGATTGTTTTTAACCCAGTGTTTTTTTAGAGTAAGAAATAAGTTGAAATAAATAGGTTGAACTGCTCGCATAATTTATTAGGCATTTAAAGCTCTAGTGAGAAAAATAAATAAATGGAAAGCTCAAAAAGCAAATGGCTTTCACAAGTAAAGATGCAAGCAGAATCAAGAGGAAATCAAAATGGAAAACAAGTTG
>NW_015637507.1:0-283 GCF_001515625.1 Sinocyclocheilus rhinocerous
AGACTGCGCCATCTAGAGTTTCATGCCAGAACTCTGTATTTATAAAATAGTTGCAACTGAGAGTTTATATATGACAATTCTGAATTTTTTCTGAGAATTCTCAGTTTACGTCTAGCAATTTTTCTTTTTGTGTATGTGTGTGTGTGTGTGTGTGTGTTTCTGCTATGGAATAAATAATAAAAAAAGGTAATTGCAACTTCTTATCTTACAATTCTCACTTTTTTCTTGTAATTGTTTCTTGTGGTTTTTGTATTTCTTCTCATAATTAATAGTTATGTTTGTT
>NW_015637507.1:474-816 GCF_001515625.1 Sinocyclocheilus rhinocerous
ATGAGAAAACAGGTCAGAATTGCTCAATATAAACTCTGAATGGCAAGATATAAACTCGCAATTTTGAGAAAAAAAAAGGTCAGAACTGTGAGATATAAACTCTTCCAAGTTTATACCTTGCAATTCTGTTTACATCTTGTAATTCTTTTTTTTTTTCTCCCACTATAGAATTTTATCTCAAAGTTCTAACTTTTTCTCACAATTCTGACTTTTTTTGTGAGGAAAACAGTCAGAATTGTGAGATAAAAAGCTGCAATTACCTTATTTATACCATGGCAGAAATGGTCCTCTACATAAGAGACTTCTAAAACTTACCGACCTCTAACATTTGAATGGTTGAGA
>NW_015637508.1:0-470 GCF_001515625.1 Sinocyclocheilus rhinocerous
GACTGACACACTG
Organism: Sinocyclocheilus rhinocerous; assembly: GCF_001515625.1. Lineage (NCBI taxonomy): Eukaryota > Metazoa > Chordata > Actinopteri > Cypriniformes > Cyprinidae > Sinocyclocheilus > Sinocyclocheilus rhinocerous. The sequence continues at coordinate 14 of NW_015637508.1, forward strand.
TGATTTGCACTCCTTATCCAGCTACCCTGTATGCTTCTGTACATTTTTATACATTAGGTTAGTTTTTTTTTTTTTGTATATATGTACATGTGTGTAATCCTAGGGCAAGTGTGCATCATCAATTACCGTCCACTAAAAGTGCTGTTTTGTAAAGTAAAATTTGAAGTCTTTTTATAAAATCAAACAAGCAAACAACAACAAAAAAATATTGTTGGGACCTTATGTGAATTCTTTTATCAAATTAGATAGAATAGTTAATGGCGACATGTGCATTAGAGCTACAATTAGCATCAAGCTACATAACACAATTTAAAAGGCATACAACAATTCGAAAACTGTAAAGACAACCAACTATAACATCACTTTGCTAACTTTATTCTTACCTTAAATTTAGTGCAGACTTCTCGTCGTTTAGAATGTGCAGGGTTTCCAAACCAAAAATGCGAAGGGAAGTAAT
>NW_015637509.1:0-511 GCF_001515625.1 Sinocyclocheilus rhinocerous
CTCGAACCCGCAACCTTTGGGTTACGAGTCCGACTCTAACCATTATTCCCAGATTGATTTCATGATTGATTTCATGATTCGATTTTCTCACGATTTTTTTAACAAAATGAGATTGAAGACACACAGTAAATGAAAAAGTGTCGTTTTATTAGGCTATTGCTGCACGTTTCTTTGTGAAATCAACAAAACAAATAAAGAAACAAAACAAAACGCCAAATCAAACAAGAAAGTTACACAAATAAAATACATCTCTTAATATAAACAAACTAAGGCTTTGTCTGTGCTCTTTCCATTTAAAACTAGAGGCAACCACTGGATTTTAATCATCATCCAAACACAGATGCAGCATACATGCAACATGAGCAGTTTTTAAGCTAAATTAGACTGTATAATTTCGAAATTTAAAGAAAAAAAAAACAAAAAACAGAATGTATATAGAAGTATCTATATAGAAGTATGACTGAATGGACATGATCGGAGCTGTTTTTGTTGTTTACCATTTACATGTGAA
>NW_015637510.1:0-568 GCF_001515625.1 Sinocyclocheilus rhinocerous
GAGGGGATATCTCTCTTCAACCACCACACTATTACAAAAGAAAGGCATTTATAATCACAACATATGTTGGACGTGATCCTTATGTTTTTTAAAAATCCCGATTTTTAAACTAAATTGAAATACCTGCCTGCCATTAAGGCGATGGATATAGGCTAAGCAACTAACCCTGATTGTAAACAAGCTATTTCGAAAGTGAATCCCGTATTTATATGAGGGATGTGGAATATATGTCACTCCTGAAACTTTGCTGCATGTACAGGGTATGTGGCTGTTGGTCCTGTTAGCAGCACGTAAAACAACTTTTATTTAAATTCTGAATCGATTATAGCCTGCCTAGAAAGCGAGCAAATAGCGCTTCCATCTAACGTTAATCATATAGCATAGCGAGCAAATAGTGCTTTCATCTAACGTTAATCACTAAAAAGCTCACTCACTTCAATTTATCTCAATCTCACGATTCCGTGATACGAAGCTCTCAGAAATGCAAATAATAGCTTATTTACATCGTGTCTATGTGTGGCATTTCAGTGAATTCTGACTGTGTCACCCTGTATCTATTTATATATTT
>NW_015637511.1:0-526 GCF_001515625.1 Sinocyclocheilus rhinocerous
ATATAATATTCTATTATATATATATATATATATAAGTCACTTTAGATAAAAGCATCTCCTAAATACTAAAATAAAAAAAATAAAATAAAATAAAAAAAATGTTCATGCACATCTCTGCGTCCCGTGAAACATCTGAATCTGCAGGACGACATCGACAGGCTCCATTCAAACAATTCAAGCTGGGTGATGCTGATAAGAGCCGGTGATTGAATCTTTGAGAATTACGCAAACACAATCCTGAGGTTAACACATAAACCAATAGCCTGATGTTAGACAGCTAATGAGAAGGGCTGCTGGGAAATATAACCCGCTTTAGCATTCAAACACCGCTGCGGCATTGAGCTGCTGCTAAAACAGTTTGCCTTCAGGCTACAGAGAAACGCGAGAGATGAACGAACGGACGGCATACGGCTTTAACATCAGAAAACGTAAGCTACATCAGCTCCAGCAGATTCAGACGAAGCACAGATCAGGACAGACATTTATTTTATTTTATTTTATTTTATTTTATTTTATTTTATTATTT
>NW_015637512.1:0-255 GCF_001515625.1 Sinocyclocheilus rhinocerous
CCAAAGTTGGGTTGAAACAACCCAGCATTTTTTAGAGTGTAGAACGTTTATAAAATAAAACAAAATACTAATAAAAAATTTTTTTACAACAACAATTACAAAAATAATAGAAGAAGAAGAAGAAGAGAAGTGCAGACTTTTAAATTAACACTGTAAATGAACCGTAATTCCATGAAATGTACGTTTCCATGGATCAGTGATTTAAAAAAAAAAAAAAAAAAAGGTTCATTTTTTTGTATGTTGCAGAAGGGAAAT
>NW_015637512.1:265-810 GCF_001515625.1 Sinocyclocheilus rhinocerous
TTGTTCTGTATAGTGAGAGGGAGAGATAGAGAGAGGGTGAGGGAGGGGGTGATTGACGTGAAGTGTGTCTGCTGTTACACACAGCAGTGCAGTAGTGACAGGAGAGTTGGTTTATATAGCCGTGACTCAGAGCGCAGCGCGCGGAAGACACTGAACACACTCTCAGCGCAGCACAGCTGCAAGAGGACGCCACAGCCGATCAGATGAGATGTCGTTTTAGATCACTATCATACTTTCTGAGTTTTACACAACTTTCAAGACGACTTGTTTTGTCAGAACTTTTGTGGTGAACGTCACTCGGCGCGTATCTGGACACTATGCATTGTCAAGCAGAGCTGAGAGTCGCGAGCAGCGCGCAGCTGAAAGCCGCCAGAAGACGATACAAGACTTTCATGATCGACGAGATCCTCTCCAAGGAAACTTGTGATTACTTCGAGAAACTTTCTCTTTACTCGGTTTGCCCCTCTTTAATCGTCAGACCCCAACCTCTGCATTCATGCTCGGGTAAGTGACATAAACACTTTTCTTTTAACTTTTTTTTTTTT
>NW_015637512.1:992-1093 GCF_001515625.1 Sinocyclocheilus rhinocerous
ACCTGCATGTAATTACATCTGTAATTAATTTCTGTAATTACATTTATAATTACATTGTTAACCCACCCTTAAACCTACCCATACCACCAAACCTGTCCCTA
>NW_015637513.1:0-822 GCF_001515625.1 Sinocyclocheilus rhinocerous
CTGAGAAAGACACAAGAACTGACTACTTACACTGTCTGACGGACACATAAAGTGAGCAACAGTTCTTGTGGATACAGAATATCTCAAAGAACAAAACTGTCAGTGAACAAAACAAAACAACAAAAAACTAACGTAAAAAATGTCTGAAACAACAAAACAAAACAAAAAACGTCTGAAACAACAAAACTGTCAGTGAACAAAACTAAACAACAAAAAACATCTGAAACAACAAAACTGTCAGTGAACAAAACTAAACAACAAAAAACAAAATAAAAAAGAACGTCTGAAACAACAAAACTGTCAGTGAACAAAAAAAAAAAATGAATGTCTCAAATAAAAATAAAAATAAACAAACAAAAAAAAATGTTTAAAAAAAGTCTCTAAACAAAACAAATGACTAAACAAAATTAAATGTCCCAAACAACATAAACAGTCAGTGAAAAAAAAAGAAAAAACTTGGACCTCACAAACTTTGGAAAATGCAGTCACTAAATCTTCCTCAAAAGATTTTGCCTTGTACGAGGTAAATAGGACACTTCTTTTTTTTTTCAGGTGAACAGGTGCATCCAATCCCACAATATACAGTCAGCCAATCAGATCTGAGCTTGCCATTTTGTGTGGTTATTGTAATTTACAACTGCAATTTGCATCAAACTGTCGGTGGATGAACTTTCGCTGATCAACTGGTGTGCTGTCTAACATTGAGATTATAGTTTAGGTAATGTGTGTATGGGTTAAAAAAAAACAAAAAAATAGCGATTACCTCGTTGACATGACACATGCACACACAGAACCACTAGACTGACCCCTTCAGCATGCAGC
>NW_015637514.1:0-514 GCF_001515625.1 Sinocyclocheilus rhinocerous
GTTTTCCCAGAGATTTCCAATATTAAGCCATTAAGAGTAATGAATCTAATATACATTACGAATTTGAAGTTAAACTTAGGTTACACAAGTTTCGTTTGGTTTCGATAATTTCACTGGCTGTTAAATATTGGTAGTGTAACATCCCATTACAGAAATACATCTGTTTCTATTCCAATAATATGAGTACAAACACGAAACATACAACACCACACTCACAAAATGTACATTCGTAATCACATGACTTCCACTGGCATATGCTCTGAAATGGCAGTTACGAGGTATTTTTCGTATTACGATTCTAATAGACAACTGAGAGGTGTTACCTGAAGTTATTTAAGAAGAAACGTTAATAATTTGTTCATGTTGATGCGAAGAGCTGCGTAAATTTCACTCAGGCTTGGCTGTTGTGAACCTCTGGTGGGAGGGATCAAATGAGACTAGTTTCCGGCAAGAGACAAACCACAGAGGCAATGGTATTCAACAATCGGATAGCGGAAAAGTATAATGATTACAT
>NW_015637515.1:0-571 GCF_001515625.1 Sinocyclocheilus rhinocerous
ACAGCTTCACCTCATCAGTCCTACCACACATCTGAAAGCTGTCTAGTGACAACCAGGACTTGGTGTGATGATCTAAGTCAGTGGCACTTCTTTAAAGCAAATGGATGCTTCTGAAAATAAAGAACCAGACCAGCACGTGGAAGCCCCTTATAATGGAACGGAAGAGGAGGAGCTTCACCGCTCTGGTCGACAACGGAAACCCACGGAAAAGATGCATGCATATAAAGAAGGTGAGGCCCTGAAAAAGGAGAAAAGATTGATTCAGCTGTACGAACAATGGAAGGACCTGGCTCGCAACACAAGGGAAGAGCTAAAAACAGACATCAGTGAGAGACAACTGGTAGCGCTTATTAATACACTTGAGAAGGGAAGGGATGATGTCATGCATGTCTACCTGGAAATCGAGAAGGGAAGGGATGATGTAATGCAAGTCTACCTGGAAATCAGAGATTACATCGCTCCCTCCAGTGACACTAGACGCAGAATTGATACTTGTGAAGCTGCAACAAAAGATATTTCGAAGATAATTTTTGATAGAATGGCATGCCTTGAGGACTTTGACAGAGAAAAT
>NW_015637516.1:0-597 GCF_001515625.1 Sinocyclocheilus rhinocerous
AGTCAGCACTCACTGGCAAATGATCAATTATGAAATAAACAAGTCTCATTCCACTCTGGCATGGGTACATACGGTTAGTGTGTGTTCACTGAGCTTCACAGCTTTTAATATTTAGCTAGTCATTAAAAATAAATGCTTCTGATAGACAACCTTTGCACCACAAACAGAGCTTGCTTCCCCTTTCACATTTGTCTGAAACCTGATTAACACTGGCCAACTACCAAATAGACCTGCAAACATAGAATTACAGAAACAACTTTTAAATAACAACAAGTGAATTATAGTAGGAGTTGTGTAACATCAATTTAGTAACTTTAATATGTAAAATACTGGAAAAAGTAGTTAATATTTTGTCTTGATGAAAAAAAAAGAAAAGAAAGAAAACAGCAGGCTACATATTTTGTTTGTTGTTTGAAGATGTTTCTCCATCCAACCATGTTGTTTTGGGTCAGGACATCACATACTTTTTCTTTTCTTTTTATTTTGTCTCCACACTTTCTTCAGATGCTGAAAATGAAATACAGTTTTTAGTGAATGCTCATGAGAAATTATAGCTTATTGTATGAATTTTACTATACACAATAAAGCTGGAAGTCT
>NW_015637517.1:0-1169 GCF_001515625.1 Sinocyclocheilus rhinocerous
GACATGTTTTAACATCCAAAGTATTATATTCTGTATCTTTATGAACAAAATTGTTTATTTTATTCAAAGCATTAGGCTTTTCCATCACGTGAAAAGACTGTGACACTTGTTAAAGGTGATTCACACCCTTTATGTTACTCTGCATAAAATTGAACGATATACAGCACAGCAATGATTTTATAGATAAAATAAAATGTAAACAAACCTGTATTTTACCGAAGAATGCATCAATTCGATGGCGCTTAGAACTGCTCTCTCGTGAAGAGAAGATGAAAAATCTCCGCGATAAATAACTCAACCGCTGGGTTACGTCTGACCCAGGATCTGAGTAACACAAAACTACCCAAACATTGGATTGTTATGTCTGACCCAGGAGCTGCAAAACAACCCAAACACTGGGTTGTTCCATTTGACCCAGGAGCTGGGTAACACAAAAACTACCCAAACACTGAAAAAATAACCCCAAAAAAATGACCCAAAAGGCTCAACCCAGCATTTGGGTTAAAAAAAATAACCCAGGATTTTTTAGACTGTAGCTCACAGATGGCAGAACTCATCCTTTTTGTTTTCCCCACTTTTTAAAGTATTTTACTTATGAAATTAAAGGGATACAGTAGGGTTGGGAGTAGATTTTGTAGTTATATTTACCATACAATAGTCCTGTATTTCATGGTATAATTTATTGTATGCTTCACTAAAATCTGTTATTTCATACTCTGAGATTAGAAAGCAGCACAAGAAGCATTATGTTTATTGATCATATCCGCAGCTATTTAAAAAAAAATGGCATAAAGTACTAGGCCTTGGTGTTACTTGTAGTTTTAAGAACAAGACCCGCAAATTCGTGGCCACGTAGAAGAACAGAATATGAATGCAATGTGCAAAATCTCGCATTAAGCGTTTTCCTCCAGTAGAAAGCCATAAACACTTAATAGGGCTTAATGAATTAAGATATTAAAAGACCAATTTCGATATACAGTTTATTAATAAAATGTACTGTAAGACAAGCAGATGGCCAGTAAATGAATGGAACGCACAAGGTATCGCATTGTTTTCTGCAAAACACATAACAGACCAAGTTGATAAAGACCAAATTCAATATACACCTCATTAATCAGAATCAGAATCAGAAAGAGCTTTATTGCCAAGTATGCTTGCGCATACAAGGA
>NW_015637517.1:1272-1390 GCF_001515625.1 Sinocyclocheilus rhinocerous
ATAAAAAATAGGATGAGAAATAATAAAAAAAAACACATGTAAATATAAATAGACAAATATTGAAAAATAGATCGAAAAATAAATACATTGTATGTACAGTTGTGCTATAGATGATAGA
>NW_015637518.1:0-543 GCF_001515625.1 Sinocyclocheilus rhinocerous
ATTAACTTTAAATTTTAATTCAAACACTGTTTAAACTAAATTTAACTAAGTGAGTGGTAAAGTTAGAGAGAAGAGGGGGAGAGAAACCTGATAAATAAAAAAAAAGGAACAAAACAAAACAAAAATGATAAAAGTAATAAAGATAATAAAGTAGAAACAAAAATAATACCAAAATAAAGAAATAAAACGCCAGGTAACTAGAATGGTGAGAATGATAATAATGACTAAAGAAGCAGAAGGAAAATTAAAAATAAAACAAATTGAAGTACATGGATTTAGGGAGAGAGAGTCGACCTAGCTGAGAATGCGCACAAGGGGAGTGGGTGAGCCCACACAAGGTGAAATCAGGAGGGTAGAGGTGGAGTTCAAGAAGTGTTAGATACTTAAACAGCCTGCCCTCTAGCGTTAGTTTAAGGTACTGTGCCTTAACTCCAATCGTGCTTAAAACTGATAGCGTTTAGTGTTAGACTACTCTCATTCTAACGGAATTTAATCGCGATTTAGTGTGAGATTACTCTCATTCTAATGGACAATTTATTGCAG
>NW_015637519.1:0-257 GCF_001515625.1 Sinocyclocheilus rhinocerous
GTCATCTTACATTTCATACAGTTGACAAATATGATGCAGAGCAACCACTCTATAAATGCAGTTATGCCCTAAAATTCAAGATATTGGGACAAAAATGCTCCTGTATGACTTTTTGTCATATGATAAGCGATTTCACAAGAGCAGTATTACACGAGTGCTGATTTTGTCCCGAACATCATGAGTTTAAATGTGATTTCATACAACAGTTCAGTAAATAAGTTGATATTGTGTTATATTTTAAACACAATATTATGTTT
>NW_015637519.1:462-847 GCF_001515625.1 Sinocyclocheilus rhinocerous
TCCTGAATGAATCAGCCATTTGAACCAATCATAAAGGCATTTATCGCCACCTGCTGGCAGATTTAGTTTCTTTAATTTAGAGTATCATTTCAATTAATATAATAATAATAATAATAATAATAATAATAATAAAAACATAATTTACTCACCCTCTTGTCGTGTCAAACCCTTCTTTTGTGGAGCATGAAAGAAGGTATTTTGAAGACTTTTGGTAACAAAGCTGTTTTGTTTACCAAAGACTTTCATTGTATGAACAAAAAATACTGAGATGTTCCTCAAATTATCTTCTTTGATGTTCCATAGTTTATGTTAGGCCGTTGTAGCCTAAATGTTTATGTGTAATTACTTTTATGTTGAATCAAATAAAATATTTCTTTCTAAAGCT
>NW_015637519.1:955-1066 GCF_001515625.1 Sinocyclocheilus rhinocerous
TGTGGGTATTTTCACAGTCAAATTTATTTTGTGGTTAATTAGAATAATTAATCAAAACATAATGTAATTAAGTAGATTAAAAAATGTCAATCGAATGACAGACCTAATATA
>NW_015637520.1:0-296 GCF_001515625.1 Sinocyclocheilus rhinocerous
TGCTTAATTATGATTTTTAAATGGGTTTAATATATCATGCAACCTTGGGAAGTGTGAAAAATGTGTTTTATGGATTCTTGTCCGTGAAATGCGCCATTAATGCGTATTTTGCCGGCTAGTCGACGCGAGCAAAATGAAGTCAAGGATTTTTACAAATCAGATAGTCGAATAAAATCGTGAATCGCGACAGCCCTAATTTTCAGTATTTGTCAGAGGGCGGGTTTCAAGTATAACTCGTTTGAAGTAATGGTGCTTCATATAACATTATCCAGAGAAACAAGTGTTAATGATAAATC
>NW_015637520.1:483-587 GCF_001515625.1 Sinocyclocheilus rhinocerous
AATATGCATTGGGATCAGCATTCATAGACATTCTGAACTTTATTGGGGTTAGACAAGAAGTGTCAGGACCTACTCATTGTCGAAATCATACTCTAGATTTAATA
>NW_015637521.1:0-1233 GCF_001515625.1 Sinocyclocheilus rhinocerous
TGAACTTTTCCACGACATTCTACTTTATTGAGATGCACCTGTATACTCAGCAAAATGCCCCTCTACAGTTTATTTTTCTATCTGACTAATGAGTTTATGGTCACCGAATACGTTTTTTTTTTCTGAGGTAAATTTGACGTTAAGTGACATTGTTTACAAGACATTATATTGATGTCTTTGCGCAGCTGAAACACTGATTGAGCGATTACATGTGACAGGATACGGATTGTAAAGTTGTACTCTTTCTTTTAACTTGCCTTCGGATGTTTAGTCGTGATTATTTTGTGCTGAAACTGTTATTAATGTGGAGGAGATTATCAGTTCTCGTGCACCTCGCGCTGCTGCTATTATTGAACCGAGGTGGCGGCGCGCCACACTACAGCGATCACTCCACAAAAAAGCGCCAAAATGGCATTTATTGTTTAAATACTGCAATATAATGGACAGAATTTGAAATCTGAGACTTTGTTTCATAATAAAAGTACCAAAGCACAATGCTTATTGCGATATATTGGATATATTAAAACACAGCACAATGCTTATTGTGATTTATTGGATGGGAGGTGCCCTTCAATGTTCCGTCCATTAACTGAAAACAGGCTAGACTAATCGATTCTTGGGATTTAAGAATCGATACCATTTCGTAAAACTGAGAATCAATTATAATCAAGATATCGATATTTTTTACCCAGCCCTATTATTTTTACAATGTCTTTATGAATTATTTGAATTCTCAAAGTTTTGGTTGCAAGGACTCTTGTATCATTTTTGCTTTAAAGTTAAGGGTAAGTGATAGGGTTGTGCTGATAGACTATAGTATTGCGTATAGACGATAGAGATATTGCCTGTTGCTGATGCCTTTGACGATAGCAAGACGATTATTATTATTATTAATATTATTATTATTATCAGGCTAGTAATACTATCTAATTAATATTAGGGCTTATTGGGTGCATTATATTTATTTTTCCGCGTTTTTACAGTATTGCGTGTTTTAACCAATCACACATGATTATGGAAACAGCATAGTTCCGTTGTTCAGTGCGCGCTGACTGAATTCTGACTCGCAAATTCTCTCATCATGAACAACAAAGTGCAGATCTACGTGTGATGTAAGTATAAGAGATTTATTCATCATAGAGTGTATATTCACTGATTTTAACGGGACTGTTTTTAAAGTGCATAACACGCTAGACTGAGCTTGTGATGATGTTCTTTGGTAATGTTCTTTGC
>NW_015637522.1:0-815 GCF_001515625.1 Sinocyclocheilus rhinocerous
ATCTGCGTTTAGCTTCAAATGGCGTCTTTGACGACAGTATTATATTAAAAAAATGATTTGCATTCTGATTCTGACATCCAAAAGCACAACAATAAATTTTTTTCCTTCTTATTCCATGGATTTTACCCATGTCCCTCCACTTGTTACCAGTGTTTTTCTGCCACAACGATGCGCGCGCAGCTGCAAGTGATGTAACTGTGACGTCTACTCCGAATTGGTCTATGAGCTACATGAAAATTATTTGATAATGCCATACAGTTAAAATGTTTCACAATAGCACAACATTTAAAGAGATACTGCAGCATTCTGTAGGTCAAATACCTCTTAAGGCAGGTTTTAAACACGTTTACAGAGGTAGAGAATCTAAGACATTGGTAAACCATTCCACAAAAACTCCCTTATACTTTATCCTAAAATTAACTGGTAACAAATGTAAAGAGGCCAGAGTAGGGGATATATGATCCCATCACAACTACCTAACTAATGGTGTACAAACATATCACCAATGTTGTTTCATAATCGTCTCTTCTTCTATCTTCCCTCGGCAAAGCACAATGTCTCCCTCTACTGCCTGACAACAGCTACTCCACTGTATTTGTGATAGAAAGGAGATTCTCTACTCTGACTATTACTTTACCTTCAGGAAAGTTTCTTTTACTTCCACACCTACTGTAATTTAGATGGACTACAATAGCATGTTACAGGTTACATTCATTGAAGTTATTATTATTATTTTTTTTACATTTTATATTGTAGCTTTGAGTGTTTAATGGGAGCATTGTAGATTTTTAGGAAATGTGTCTTTATTAGAGAAA
>NW_015637523.1:0-236 GCF_001515625.1 Sinocyclocheilus rhinocerous
AGATAATTGCAGCCTTGGTGTGCATAAGAGGCTTCTTTCAAAATCATAAAACTATTGTGATTATTCTAAACTTTTGACCAATAGTGTACATATTTATGTTAAAAGTCTGTAAAAGTATTATTTAAAAGTATTAAAGGGGTCATATGATGTTGCTAAAAAGAACATTATTTTGTGTATTTGGTGTAATGAAATGTGTTTATGCGGTTTAAGGTTAAAAAAACACATTATTTTCCATA
>NW_015637523.1:409-548 GCF_001515625.1 Sinocyclocheilus rhinocerous
TGTGACTGGCCGAAAACCTCAAGCGTGTGATGGAAATGTTACGCCCCTTACGATATTGTGATGCCTTGTGTCCGGCTGGAGCGACAAGACATACAAATTAAAACTCATTATAAACGAGGCATTTGTTGCATCCAGTGGG
>NW_015637524.1:0-725 GCF_001515625.1 Sinocyclocheilus rhinocerous
ATCATCTATCCATCCATCCATCTATCATCTATCCATCCATCCATCCATGTGTCTGTCTGTCTGTCTGTCTGTCTATCTATCTATCCACCCATCCATCTATCATCTATCCATCCATCCGTCCATCCGTCTGTCTGTCTGTCTGTCTGTCTGTCTATCTATCTATCCACCCATCCATCTATCATCTATCCATCCATCCGTCCATCCGTCTGTCTGTCTGTCTGTCTGTCTGTCTATCTATCTATCCACCCATCCATCTATCATCTATCCATCCATCCGTCCATCCGTCTGTCTGTCTGTCTGTCTGTCTGTCTATCTATCTATCCACCCATCCATCTATCATCTATCCATCCATCCGTCCATCCGTCTGTCTGTCTGTCTGTCTGTCTGTCTATCTATCTATCCACCCATCCATCTATCATCTATCCATCCATCCGTCCATCCGTCTGTCTGTCTGTCTGTCTGTCTGTCTATCTATCTATCCACCCATCCATCTATCATCTATCCATCCATCCATCCGTCCGTCCGTCCGTCCGTCCGTCTATCTGTCTGTCTATATCTATCTATCTATCTATCTATCTCTCTATCCATCTATCATCTATCCATCCCGTCCGTCTGTCTGTCTATCTATCTATCTATCTATCTATCTATCTATCCATCTATCATCCAACCAACCATCTAACTATCCATATATAACCAATCCGAGCCAACCATCTATCTATCTATCT
>NW_015637524.1:1001-1138 GCF_001515625.1 Sinocyclocheilus rhinocerous
GTCTGTCTGTCTATCTATCTATCCATCTATCTATCCATCTATCCGTCCGTCCGTCTGTCTGTCTATCTATCTATCTGTCTATCTATCTATCTATCCATCTATCATCTATCCATCCGTCTGTCTGTCTGTCTATCTAT
>NW_015637525.1:0-1474 GCF_001515625.1 Sinocyclocheilus rhinocerous
CTATCTATCTATCTATCTATCTATCTGTCTGTCTGTCTGTCGTCTATCTATCTGTCTATCTGTCTGTCTGTCATCTATCTGTCTGTATGTCTGACTGTCTGTCTATCTGTCTGTCATCTATATATCTGTCTGTCTGTCTGTCTGTGTCTGTCTGTCTGTCTGTCTGTCATCTATCTATCTATCTTTCTATCTTTTCTATCTATCTATCTATCTGTCTGTCTGACTGTCTGTCATCTATCTATCTATCTATCTGTCTGTCTGTCTGTCTATCTATCTATCTATCTATCTATCTGTCTGTCTGTCTGTCTGTCTATCTATCTATCTATCTATCTATCTATCTATCTATTCTGAGAATGGACACAATTAACCACAGCAGACACCACTAAACCACAAGAGACCGCATGTCAAGACTATAAGTGCTCCTCATTGGTCTTCAGATGCATGCTAGGTTTTTCTGGCATGTTGCTAGGCATTGGAAGTATAGTTCTGTATGTAGTTGCATAAGTGTTTGCATGTTTTAGCATGTTCCTGGGCATTTGTATCATGTTGTTATGCATTGCTAGCATGTAGTTTGCATGGTCTCGTATGTTTGTAGATGCTCTTGTAGACTGAAGACTGTTTAATTTAAATAAACGTGCAGTTAGTATGGTACATTTGTAGCAAACAAAGTAGTTCCCCACAAAAAAAAAAATAAAAAAATCATCTCTTCACCACTAGAAGAATCCTCCAGGAAACTTATATAAATAATAGAGAATATGTTGCTTTTTTATGTTCCTGAATTCCCAGCATCCTGCAGATATCTTCTATCAATTGTATTTGTAGATTATTTACTCTTATTATTTACAGTTGATCTTGATAATGAATTAACCCTCTACAGCGGTCTCCAACCGTTTTTACACCACGGACCGGTTACGTTTGGAAAATATTCTCGCGGACCAGCTGGACGGTGGGGGGGATATATAGCCTAATATATATATCTGTATTGTAACGGGTTAAAGAATCACACGACAAGGAAATCTCAATCAATACCCCGGAGGGTGGATTTATTGGTGTGGTGGGTGATAGGGAGAAAGGTCCAGGTAGGTGCTCCGGTGCCGTGAGTGCTCTCTTCTGTCTTCCCAGTGCAGAGGGTCCGTGCAGTGCTCCTGTGGGGCTGGTCGGTCACACGCTGCTGTCTGTGGGAGAAATGAGAGGGCGAGTTAGTGCTCAGTCTCATGGAGAAATCTTCTAGATGGCAGGGCTTGCGTGGCTTATGTAGCCGCCGCCTGATGAGGTGCAGCTGTGACCGATCAGCCTGTGATGATGATGGCCAGGTGCTCCTCGCTTGTTTCCAGGGCGACGCTGATGAAGCTTCGGGACGCTCGTCACAATATATATATTTATTAGGCTATTATATAGTATCATAATAGCGTTATATAGTGGTTCAAGTGTTTTTTGAGTCACAGATCGGACTATTTTTTCGGATAAGCAAGAA
>NW_015637526.1:0-2507 GCF_001515625.1 Sinocyclocheilus rhinocerous
GACCTGACGTTTTATTCTTATCCAAAACAACTAGATGTGATATGAATGTGATACACTACCAGTCAAAAGTTTTTGAACAGTAATATTTTTTTATGTTTTTTAAAGAAGTCTTTTCTCACCAAACCTGCATTTATTTGATCCAAAATACAGCAAAAGCAGTAATATTGTGAATTTTTTTTACTATTTAAAACAACTGCTTTCTATTTAAATATGTATTAAAATGTCATTTATTTCTGTGATCAAAGCTAAATTTTCAGCATCGTTACTCAGTCTTCAGTGTCACATGATCCTTCAGAAATCAGTATATTATTATTATTATCAAAATTTAAAACAGTTGAGTAAATTTTTTTTCGGGATTCTTTGATGAATAGAAAGATCAAAAGATCAGCATTTATCTGAAATAAAAAGCTTTTGTAACATTATACACTATACATTTCAAAAGCTTGGAGTCAGTAGAATTTTTTTGAGGGGGGGGAAAGAAATTATAGAAATTAATACTTTTATTTAGCAAGGATGCTTTAAATTGATCAAAAGTGATGATAAAGACATTCATAATATTACAAAAGAGGTTAGATGTCTGCCTCCGTTGCGAGTCCCTATCAAGCACTTTACCGATTCAACTACTCTCCTCTCCTCCTCCTGCCTGGCTCTTTGGCAAGCATCACTCACCGCAGAGCAAGCCTGTTCTTGATAAATCTGCTGTGAAAACGTGGGAAAAGCCGACGAGGAAGAAGTTGGAGTGAAGCGATCTTTATATAGGCGGAGCAAAATACGTCATCGCTCCGTCTATAGCGCATTGTGATTGGATGGTTTACGCTGTCTATACAGGAGACAATCCAATGGGCCACTGGCTGCTCGCGGTCCCTGCGTGATGGTCCTTAAGTGCGTCGGGAAAATGCCCGAAAAAAACCGGGAAAATGCCCGATGTATGCCCGATTACCAATCCAGCCCTGGTAACAATTCAATTAGAGAGCTCTGTAATTGAATTAGAGAGCTCTGCAATTGCATTCTTACTAGTAACAATTAATTAGAGAGCTCTATAATTCAATTCTTACTAGTAAGGACTACAATTAGAGAGCGCTCTAATTCAGTTCTTACTAGTAACAGTTGAATTAGAGAGCTGTGCAATTACATTGTTACTAGTAAGAATTCAGTTAAAGTTCTAGTTCAATCCTTACTAGTAAGAATTACAATTAGAGAGCTCTCTATTCAATTGTTACTAGTAAGAATTCAAATTAGAGAGCTTTCTAATTCAATTTTTACTAGTAAGAATTCCAATTAGAGAGCTCTCTAATTCAATTTTTACTAGTAAGAATTTCAATTAGAGAGCTCTCTAATTCAATTGTTACCAGTAAGAACTAAATTAGAGAGCTCTCTTATTCAATTACAGAGCTCTGCAATTAAGCATATCTTTAATTAGTTTTTTACTAGTAAAAATTAAATTATAGAGCTCTGTAATTGCATTTTTACTTGTAAGAATTAAATTAGAGAGCACTCTAATTGCAATTGTTACTAGTAAAAATTTAATTAGAGAGCTCTCTATTTGGAATTCTTACTAGTAAAAACTAAATTAGAGAGCTCTCTAATTGTAATTGTTACTAGTAAGAATTCAATTGTAGAGCTATCTCATTGTAATACTAGTAAAATTTCAATTGTAGAGCTCTGTAATTAAAAATGAATGGAAGTCAATGGAAACATATGACTAGTAAAAATTCATTTGTAGAGTTCTCTAATTGAAATTGTTACTAGTAAGAATTGAATTAGAGAGCTCTGTAATCATAATTGTTACTAGTAAGAACTGAATTAGAGAGCTCTCTAACTGGCATTGTTACTAGTAAGAATTTAATTGTAAAGCTCTATAATCGAATTGTTACTAGTAGAAATGCAATTACGACGAGTAACACTGGGATTATTTTAACCTGTTAACTCGCACCTGGACGCCAGTGCACTGAATGCTCTTTGTTTGCACATGTCAATGTTTACGAATAGATTAAAGGGGTCATATGATGTTGCTAAAAAGAACATTATTTTGTGTATTTGGTGATTCAAATCGCATCATATGACCCCTTTAAATGAAAAGGAACATAATTACTACTATATATCATTCTAAAGGTCTAAGCCTCAAGCATCGACGATAGATCACTGTTTTTCAATGGAAAGCTTATAAAGAATGTATTTGCTAAATTTGTGTAAGCAGTACACATCAAAACATGCATAATCAAAACGTAGTACGTACCAGATTCATCGTAATAACGAGTCATAAACGCATCCACAGCTGTAAATCCCGGTTTAGTTAGAAAGGTAAGGGTCCACTGAACAACATCCCATAGAGCACTTTTAGTCCATCGAAACAATAACGCTGTAATATGGATGGTAATTCCTTTGTTTACGTCTCATTTTTTCGGGGACAGTTATTGTTTGTATCCATCATGGAATAACTTACGCTCAAAAAACTGCATCTTGGTAGTAAAAAGCAACATGGTTTTGTAGCATATACAGTGTTACAA
>NW_015637526.1:3109-5999 GCF_001515625.1 Sinocyclocheilus rhinocerous
GGTAAGGTTTAATGGTAGAGACTCACATGATGTAATTACTTACAATTGTGCAAATTATGTGTGCAAATCAATGGTAGACAAAAACAGAACATATAAGTGTATAAGTAAATAAAATAAGTTTTTATACTTTAAACAAGATAATCATATATCCAACGAGGTTGGAGGCAGCGATGCCGGTGGCACTCAACTTTTTGCGTCAGGTAACGTTAGTATGGATCAGTGTTAATTGTTAATCATCATCAGTGACAAATTACATAAATTACGGTTCCTAAAAAAATTTGCTGAGATTATCTCGGTACCGTATCTACTTGGTTTGCATCTGTTTCTCCAGTATGACGATTTAATCGGTCCTTACTGCACGGCTCTGCACACTTAGTTCACTGCTCAATGCAACGATACCTTCAAAATGGTCTAGACATAGTCTCAGAGAAATGGTTGCAGGAATCTCATTTTTCATGGTATCTTCTTCAGATTTGAAATAGAAACTCATGAGACATGTGACTTTCAACCCATTACTGTGTCAAAATGTCTTCTACTACAAGCACTATTTAGTATTTGACAGATCGTCTAGCACTTCTAAGAATCCATGCAGAAAGGGTCAAAAGAAATGTTTGGTAGAAGCATCAAATCATCTTATTATTATTATTATTATTATTATTAATTTATTCAGCTTTCTTTGTAGTACTTGCACTGTGTCCACTTAAGAAAACAGTGTGTTGATGATTCATCATGCTTGTCACATCTTCTATTATGCATTTTGAAACTGATTTTTAACACAGTGTTGCATTAATAATAAAGTATGTATAATGCCATTTTCATAAATGTGTTTTTGATTGTCTCCTTGTTATTAGTACTTATCAGTACATGTTATCAGCCAGATTAAGTACAGAAAATTGTGAACAAACAGGGTAAGGTTTAATGGTAGAGACTCACATGATGTAATTACTTACAATTGTGCAAATTATGTGTGCAAATCAATGGTAGACAAAAACAGAACATAAGTGTATAAATAAATAAAATACGTTTTTATACTGTAAACAAGATAATCATATATCCAACGAGGTTGGAGGCAGCCATGCCAGTGGCACTCAACTTTTTGCGTCAGGTAACCTTATGGATCAGGTGTTAATTATTAATCATCATCAGTGACAAATTACATAAATCACGGTTCCTAAAAAAATTAGCTGAGATTATCTCGGTACCGTATCTACTTGGTTTGCATCTGTTTCTCCAGTATGACGATTTAATCGGTCCTTACTGCACGGCTCTGCACACTTAGTTCACTGCTCAATGCAACGATACCTTCAAAATGGTCTAGACATAGTCTCAGAGAAATGGTTGCAGGAATCTCATTTTTCATGGTATCTTCTTCAGATTTTGAAATAGAAACTCATGAGACATGTGACTTTCAACCCATTACCTTTCTCTATTGCTCCAGGACTGATTTCATGTATTTTTATATGAAATTTAAAAATAAATCAGTGTGGTAATTCCTTTTTTTTTAAGGCACTTCAGTGTCTATAACTTTTTATCTTTTTGAGCATTATCAACTCTGGATGATGGATAGTAAAGCCCAAATGGTCTACTGTTAGCATCAACCCTTAACTAACTAACAGGCTAACTATAAGAAGTAGTTTTGTATATTACTACACTCTAAAAAATGCTGGGTTAAAACGGGACAAGCTGGGGTTGTCCCTTTTTAACCCAGCGCTGGGTTATATTTAACCCAGCATTTTTTAGAGTGTATTTCTCTTTTCTGCTTTTCACCTATGCTCTAGTTTGTTTATTTCTAATAAACTCCTGACATTGTATACTACATATTGTTGGCTCTGTGACAAAATGTTCCTATATTCTTCCATGCTGATGGTCGTGCTGCAGAGCTGGAGCGGATCTCCTGTCTACCATTTTAAGTTAGGTAGGTCATTTTCAGCTGTGAGTCCCAAAATGGGGGGTGCAGGTTAACAGGTTAAGCTAAAACGGCTTGCCATATTCAGGTAAGTTTAGTCCCTAAAATTAAACAAATAGTACATACAACTGTTCCTGACACTTTCTTACATGTAACTGACAAGTTGCTGTTCAATTTTTACTTTACAGAAATGGTTTAGTGTCTTTGGAAAAAGACTGTTAGCATCAACCCTTAACTAACTAACAGGCTAACTATAAGAAGTAGATTTGTATATTACTACACTCTAAAAAATGCTGGGTTAAAACGGGACAAGCTGGGGTTGTCCCTTTTTAACCCAGCGCTGGTCTATATTTAACCCAGCATTTTTTAGAGTGTATTTCTCTTTTCTGCTTTTCACCTATGCTCTAGTTTGTTTATTTCTAATAAACTCCTGACATTGTATACTACATATTGTTGGCTCTGTGACAAAATGTTCCTATATTCTTCCATGCTGATGGTCGTGCTGCAGAGCTGGAGCGGATCTCCTGTCTAAGAACATCTCCAAGGCGCTATGAACCATCTGACTAGTAAGTAGTAACATTCAAAAGTTTATCTAATATAAAAATCAAATAAATATCAAATATTTCCTGTATGTCCTACAAGGCCATCTTGTTTAACTTGTCTGGTAACCAGCAACTTTCCAGAGATATAGCGTTTAATTTCTGTGTGTTCCGAAGTGTTTTAATTTTACACTGTAGTTTCCAGACGAAAGGACATGTAGTTTTGAATAAAAAGGCGACATACCTTCACTCAGAGTGGACGCGACACCGGATGAAGAGGCCTGGTCTTCAAGACGAGCGCGTTGGCCAAATATCTGAAATATATTTAAAAATTTCCCCCAAAACTGTCGAGACGAACAGAAAAAGTAAGGAAACCGTTTTTATAGGTTTGAAATTGATCGGCTTCAAAGCGCTCGTGTCAAGTCAAGAGTGCAGATAACGGATT
>NW_015637526.1:25111-26380 GCF_001515625.1 Sinocyclocheilus rhinocerous
TTTAACCCAGCATTTTTTAGAGTGTATTTCTCTTTTCTGCTTTTCACCTATGCTCTAGTTTGTTTATTTCTAATAAACTCCTGACATTGTATACTACATATTGTTGGCTCTGTGACAAAATGTTCCTATATTCTTCCATGCTGATGGTCGTGCTGCAGAGCTGGAGCGGATCTCCTGTCTAAGAACATCTCCAAGGCGCTATGAACCATCTGACTAGTAAGTAGTAACATTCAAAAGTTTATCTAATATAAAAATCAAATAAATATCAAATATTTCCTGTATGTCCTACAAGGCCATCTTGTTTAACTTGTCTGGTAACCAGCAACTTTCCAGAGATATAGCGTTTAATTTCTGTGTGTTCCGAAGTGTTTTAATTTTACACTGTAGTTTTCAGACGAAAGGACATGTAGTTTTGAATAAAAAGGCGACATACCTTCACTCAGAGTGGACGCGACACCGGATGAAGAGGCCTGGTCTTCAAGACGAGCGCGTTGGCCAAATATCTGAAATATATTTAAAAATTTCCCCCAAAACTGTCGAGACGAACAGAAAAAGTAAGGAAACCGTTTTTATAGGTTTGAAATTGATCGGCTTCAGAGCGGTCGTGTCGTTAGTCAAGTCAAGAGTGCAGATAACGGATTAAAATATCAGTCGACAGGGGAGATGTAAACATACTCGTAGGAAAAACAGCAATATTACTGTGTCAGGGCTTAAAGACACTTTGTAACAACAACAAAAAAAAAATACATAACGCACACATATTAATTTACTGCTGTATCATCTGTCGCAGTTGCACCGATCTACCGTTGGAATTTAAATTTTTAACCCAACTGGTTGCGTTGTTATAGAAATAACCCAATAAACATAGGAATAACCCAACAAAACGACCCAACATGTTAACCCAGATATTGGGTAGGCTACAGTAAATAACCCAACGTTTTTTAGAGTGTAGTTTGTGTATCATATGCTCATGCAGCGGTCGGGTGTTTTGTGCCTCTGTTCAGTCTGTATTTCAAACAGCGCGATGAGAAGTGGCTTGAGCTGCTCCGAAACACAGAATAGGCTTGTTTGAGATGCGCCTCGCCTCGACTGAAATGTTGGTGAGAGTAGGCGGCTGCAGTGAGTGGAGGAGTGAAATAAGCACAGTCAAGACGGACAGTTCTGACCTCTCGAAGTGAACAGATACCAACGAGATATGGCAAGCCGTTTTAGCTTTAAATACTACTTGCTGTACTAGTCATATAATAGTTTTGAATAGTCAAAATTCCA
>NW_015637526.1:26527-29124 GCF_001515625.1 Sinocyclocheilus rhinocerous
GGGGTAGAATTGTTGCATTATTCCAAATAAATAGATTATGATCCACAAATAAATGTAAAGAGATTTACAAAAAAATTTACATATTGACAAATAAATAGAATGAGATCCATAAATAAATCTCAGAGTTTCACAAACATTAATTAAATTCACAAATAAATAAAATGAGATTTGCAAATTAAAATATATTCACAAATACATTTTTATGTCACAAACACAACTTTGCTTGCCATTCATTTGTGAATCGCGTCCTGTACATTTGTAGATCATTGCACGCATTTGTAGATCGCTCGCTGTGCATTTGTGGATTTTGAAACAGTGTCAAGACCATAGACATGGTCTGACAATCCACAAATGCGTGGACTCCACCTACCGTCTACTCAAGCCAATCAGATAACAGCCACACTACGCTGACCAATCATAGCACGTTCTCGCTATAACCAATCATGTTTTGCTTTACAATCAGTGCGGTCTCTTCCTGAAATATCTTCATTCATAATATGTATTGGCTCAAATAGGAAATTTAAGGGCCATAAAAATTGATACAGTGAAAGATGTTTAAAATTGGATTTCGTTAGATCATTAGACTGTGTATCAAGCCAACCCACAGTATATTTTACATGCCTTTGAAAATGCCAGAGAAACAGCGCTTTAAAACAGGGCTATGGGAACAATGCTATACTGGATACAAACGCGTTATGGAGATGGAAAGATAGAATCTTTCTATTCAAGATGGAAAGAAAAGCGTCAATAAGTAACTGGGTGCATCTCAATCAGCTCCCTAGTTCAGTAGTCAGGGCACTGATCAGGGAGTCGGCCATTTAAAGGGCTGTCTCAATTGTGAAATCCTTCCAGTGCACTGCACGTTCGCTCCCTGAAAAATCCCACAATGCACCGCAAAAACTAGGGAGCATCGGTGCTCACTATGCTCCCTTACCGGAAATTACGTCATATTTCTGAAGCGCGAAACATAAACCACATGACCCAACTCGATAAATATAATGATACGCGATAGAAGATTTGAAAAGAAAAAACGTTTTTTAGTATATTTCAACATAAACACATCGCTAGACGGGTACTAATCGTATCTAGTTAACATTTATAATTAATATTCGGCTGAAATGTTGAAAGAGCATGTAAAAGAACAATGTGTTTAAAGAGAATAAAAAATTATATCAAAAATAGATTGGTTCTGCCTGTTGTTGATTAATTACAGCGGTGACATTATATAATGTTTATAATGGGATTTCGCCTAAAAGTATGCATAGCAAGTTTGTGTGTGTGTGTGTGTGTGTGTGTGTGTGCGTGTTTGTTTGCTTGTTCTTTTTATTTATTATAAAAAGAAAACAAGTAGATAGAATAGAAAAAGAATAGGGAATGCTAGTGTTATAGGGTCATTTTTAAATAAAAATAAAACAAATCAATAGAACAGAAAAAGAATAGAAAATGCTAGTGTTAAAGGCTCTTTTTTTCTTTTTAAATAAAACAAGTAGTTAGAATAGAAATAGAATAGAGAGTGCAAATGTTAGAGGGTCAATTTTTTTTAATAAAAAAATAAGCAGATAAAATTTGAATTAGCATTATAATAGAGAGCTGCATCCAACAAGAGCTGCAGGAGTCAAATTTGACTGATCACAGGTAGGGTTGTAACGATATACCAATGTACCTATGTATGACGGGTTATCACGGTTTGAACGTGCACGGTTATCATACCGTAAACATTTGCATATCTAAGTTTTTTTTTTTAAATCTCACCCGCGCATATGCAATTTATTTCCGCTCGGCTGCTTCACTCTGTATTCACTTGGCTGCTTACACGCACGTGCAGCGGAGAAAATGACAGAAACCGAGATTATATCTAATCCATCCATTAAAATCTGCAGTATGGGAATACTTTGGATATTTAAAAAAATGAACGCGGGGTTGTCCTTGAGGACGGATCCAATTTGCAAAAAATGTGGACGCAAGGTGGCTGCAAAAGCAAGCAGTACATCCAACATGTTCGCTCATATTCGCGGACACCATCCCTGCGTGCAGATAAAGGTGTGTCGCATTTATAACAAGTTATAAGATATAGGTCGTATGATTTCTGTGATGCAGAGGGAATCCCGGTGCAATCGTGAACATGGAATTTACAGTATAACGAGGATGTCACGTAAAACACGCAATCTGATGGATGGATAAATCAAAAGTAGATATGATATGTGTCTGTGAATATTTATGCGCAAAGAGACTGCTCTATGAATAATCTGCTTGTTTCTGCATGTCTCTGAGTGGCGCCGTTTTATCTACTAGTACAGGTACCATTCACATTTTAACCGGTATGCTACCGGTACCTGAATTTCCCAGAATTAATTTTTCTGAAAATCAAATGAAGGCATTAAACATTTATTTTAAATCAAATTAAAATTATTAAAATTAATTTTTTGGCAAACAAACCAAAAATTAAATAATAATTTTATAGTTATATATTATTATATTATAATTTTATAATAATAATAATAGTTTAAATAAACAAACCCAAAAAAAATAAATGTTGAAATTAATACATGAAAGAAAAATTGTGTGAATATTCCTTTAAAACATTTTTAATAGGCTAA
>NW_015637526.1:30591-35141 GCF_001515625.1 Sinocyclocheilus rhinocerous
GGATCCAATTTGCAAAAAATGTGGACGCAAAGTGGCTGCAAAAGCAGGCAATACATCCAACATCTTCGCTCATATTCGCGGACACCATCCCTGCGTGCAGATAAAGGTGTGTCGCATTTATAACAAGTTATAAGATATAGGTCGTATGATTTCTGTGATGCAGAGGGAATCCCGGTGCAATCGTGAACATGGAATTTACAGTATAACGAGGATGTCACGTAAAACACGCAATCTGATGGATGGATAAATCAAAAGTAGATATGATATGTGTCTGTGAATATTTATGCGCAAAGAGACTGCTCTATGAATAATCTGCTTGTTTCTGCATGTCTCTGAGTGGCGCCGTTTTATCTACTAGTACAGGTACCATTCACATTTTAACCGGTATGCTACCGGTACCTGAATTTCGGTGCCCGTTCGGTACTTTACTCTCTGTGTAATTACAAAACCATTTATTTCAGTGAAAAAATAAGTCCAAAAGTCTCAATTTCAACATTTTGAACAATAGGGCCCTACAAACTTTTCTTGTTTTAATTTTTCTGAAAATCAAATGAAGGCATTAAACATTTATTTTAAATCAAATTAAAATTAAACCCTTTTATTTTTTGGCAAACAAACTGAGGTTTACTGTTGAAATTAATGCATGGAAGAAAATTTGTGAGAATATTCCTTTAAAAATGTTTTAATTGGCTAATAATTGTATAATTTTTTTTCTACAATTAAGTGATTAATCTGGTTGTAATATTTATTTTTATCATTTAATTGTTTTATTTAAATTTGATAGAAAATTTTATATTTAAAGATGTGCATTAACTGTACAAAAGTAATACAAGAGTAATATATTTCTGTTACATGTTAAACCGTACTTTTATTTTGACAGGTTGCCTTGAAGTTTCTGTGTGTATACAGTATGATGATGCTAGTTTTCTCAAATGAAATGGTAAAATTCTCGCAAAGTGACTCTCACAGCAGCTCTGGAGATTAAGTTTTTGTGTTCATGCCATCTGTTACGAATCCTGTCCATGGACTTCCATCAGCCACAAGCTCAAGGACATTCAAGTTTACTGATCGCTAACTCAGCGCGCTCACATAATGGCGGCGACAGCGGAGCCTGTTCACAAAATGGCGGCGACTACAACACTCCGTCATGTCATTGTTGCCCTTCATGAGTCAAGTCAAGTCATCGCTGATCATTCCGAGTCAAGTCAAGTCATCACTGATCGTCATGAGGCAAGTCAAGTCACAGTTGATCTTCATGAGTCAAGTCAAGTCACAGTTGATCTTCGGAAGTCAAGTCAAGTCAAGTCACAGTTGATCTTCATGAGTCAAGTCAAGTGACAGTTGATCTTCGTAAGTCAAGTCAAGTCACAGCTTCCATTCATGAGTCAAGTCAAGTCTCAGCTGATCTGCCAGAGCCTCGTCACGTCACAGCTGATCTGTCAGAGCCTCGTCACATCACATCTCAGCTGATCTTCCAGAGTCACGTCACTTCTCAGCTGTTCGTCCAGAGTCACATCACGTCTCAGCTATTCGTCCAGAGTCACGTCACATCACAGCTGATCATCCAGAGTCACGTCACATCACAGATGATCATCCAGAGTCACATCACATCACAGCTGATAATCCTGAGTCACGTCACATCACGGCTGATCATCCAGAGTCACTTCACATCACAGCTGATCATCCAGAGTCACGTCACATCACAGCTGATCATTGAGGCCGTATTTGCATTGTCTGTCTCTTGTGTCTTAGTTTTCCCCAGGTCCCAGTCTCTGCCATGGGTTCCTGATCCGTCTGCTCCGCCGTGGTGGTCTTCTGCTCCATCTGCTTTGCCCTGGTGGGCTCCTGCTCCTTCTGCTCCACCCAGGTGGTCTTCTGCTCCGTCTGCTCTGCCCTGGTGGGCTCCTGCTCCGTTTGCTCCACCGTGGTGGGCTTCTGCTCCGTCTGCTCCACCCTGGTGGTCTTCTGCTCTGTCTGCTCCGCCGGCTTCGCCCTGGCTACCTGCTTCGCCAGTTCCGCCCTGGTTCCATGCTCCGCCCTGGCTTCCTGCTTCGCTGGTTCTGCCTTGGTGCCCTGCTGCTGGCTCTGCCTAAGTCCCCGGTCTCTCCACTTCCATGTGGGCCTGACCCTCCGTCCCTCCCACTACACAGACTGTTACACGTCACCACGGACTACATTTCCCATCATCTATTGCACTGATTGCACACAGCTGTATCCAATCACACATACACTATATTACAGTCACTCAGACTCACTCAAACTGCCGAGTATTGTTTAGTGCTTATCACTCACCCAGCGATACCTACTCTACGGAGCCAGTTCTTGTTTTCCTAGTTTAGTCATAGTCTCGCCTTGCCTGTTTTCCTGTATTCAGATTCTTGCCTGTGTTTTTGGATTGCCCTTTTGTCTTGCTGTTTCGGACTCTGTTTGCCCCTGCCTGGACTGTTGCTATTAACTTGGATTATCTCTTGCCTTGCCCTGTTGGATTATGTTCGCCGTCGATTGACCCATGCCTCTTTCTTGGACTATCTTGTGTCTTGCCCGTACCACACCCGTTTGCTGGTGTTCGACCCTGCCTGTGTTTTGACCATGTTTATTAATTAAAGCTTGCAAATGGATCCGCACGTCTCTAGTCCCTATCGCCCTGTAACACCATCATATAGTGAGACGCAGAGGCCCAAAAAAACCGCGAGCGTCGCGCATGCTTCAGTATTTGTGTAGTAAACAAAAGTGTTTCCGCCATTCATACATACCAGAGGCAAGCGGAACATGCAGGATTCATATTTAAACCATCTTTTTGCGTTTTAATATTCACAGACACATATCCCAATTCGAATTAAGTGGCAGACCTACTTTTGATTTATTCGTCCAAAAATTGACAAATTTACACATTGTGTAAACATTGCCAAGTTATGAAACATGTTACCTGTTTCTGATGCAGAAAAGCTAGTTCATGCATTCATGACCTCTAGACTGGACTATTGTAACGCACTGTTTGGTTGTTGTCCTGCATCTTCAATAAACAAGCTACAGGTAGTCCAAAATGCAGTGGATAGAGTCCTTACCAGGTCAAGAAAATGTCAAGGTCAAAAAAAAATCGTATTACCCCAATTTTACAGTCTCTGCACTGGCTACCTATTAAGTTCCGTATCAGTTACAAAATATTATTACTTGCCTATAAGGCCCTTAATGGGTTAGCTCCTGCGTACCTAACTAGTCTTCTACCACGCTACAATCCATCACACTCCCTAAGGTCGCAAAACTCTGGACTTTTGGTAGTACCTAGGATAGCAAAGCACACTAAAGGAGGTAGAGCTTTTTCGCATTTGGCTCCCAAACTCTGGAATAGCCTTCCTGATAACGTTCGGGGTTCAGACACACTCTCTCTGTTTAAATCTAGACTAAAGACACATCTCTTTGGCTTAGGAGTTTTATGCTCATGAACATGTTAGTGCTTCTAAGCAAAAGAAGGTTGGTTTAGTGCTTCTTTGAACAGTAACACTATGTTAATGCAACTAAGCAAATGAAATGAATGCAAGCCCACATATGCTGAAAACCTTCTTTCTCTGTAAAAGAAAGTTGGTTTATGCAATGTTAGCAGTAAAGCATGACCACATGAAAGATGTTTCTTCCATATGAAATGAAATGTTATTTACAATGCAGAAAGATAGATTTTAAAGTGTTAGGAGTTTTATGCTCATGATCGTATATTAGAGCTTCTAAGCAAAAGAAGGTTAGTTTAGTGCTTCTGTGAACAGTAACACTATGTTAAAGCAACTAAGCAAATGAATAGAATGCAAGCCCACATAACATAAATTGAAATGTTATTTACAATACAGAAAGACAGATTTTAATGTTTTAGGAGTTTTTTTGCTCATGAACTCATTTTAGAGCTTCTAAGCAAAAGAAGGTTGGTTTAGTGCTTCTGTGAACAGTAATACTATGTTAAAGCAACTAAGCAAATTAATAGAATGCAAGCCCACTTATACTGAAAACCTTCTTTCTCTTTAAGAGAAAGTTGGTTTATGCAATGTTAAGAGTAAAGCTTGACCACATGAAAGATGTTTCTACCATATGAAATGAAAAGTTATTTGCAATGCTAAAAGTCAGATTTTAATGTTTTAGGAGTTTTATGCTCATGAACTTTTTTAAAAGCTTCTAAGGAAAAGAAGGTTGGTTTAGTGCTTCTGTGAACAGTTGCTATGTTAAAGCAACTAAGCAAATGAATAGAATGCAAGCCCACATATGCTGAAAACCTTCTTTCTCTTTAAGAGATAGTTGGCTTATGCAATGTTAAGACTAATACTTGCCCACATGAAAGATGTTTCTACACTATGAATTGAAAAGTTATTTACAATGCAGAAAGACAGATTTTAATGTGTTAGGTGTTTTTTATGCTCATGATCTTATGATAGAGCTTCTAAGCAAAAGAAGGTTGGTTTAGTGCTTCTGTGAACAGTAATACTATGTTAAAGCAACTAAGCAAATTAATAGAATGCAAGCCCACTTATGCTGAAAACCTTCTTTCTCTTTAAGAGAAAGTTGGTTTA
>NW_015637526.1:35796-36025 GCF_001515625.1 Sinocyclocheilus rhinocerous
GAGAAAGTCGGTTTATGCAATGTTAAGATTAAAGCTTGCCCACATGAAAGATTTTTCTACCATATGAAATGAAATGTTATTTACAGTGCAGAAATTTTAATGTTTTAGGTGTTTTATGCTCATGAATTTATGACAGAGCTTCTAAGAACAAGAGACTTAGCTTAGAGCATCTGTGGACAGTAAGACTATGTTAATGCAACTAAGCAAATGAATAGAATGCAAGCCCACA
>NW_015637527.1:0-2927 GCF_001515625.1 Sinocyclocheilus rhinocerous
CTCTCTCTCTCTCTCTCTCTCTCTCTCTCTCTCTCTCTCTCATAGTGGGGTGTAGAGGCTTTTTGCTGTATGTTGGCTACAACATACAGCAACCGATTGGCTGTTTCTTAGTTCTGTGCGCGCTGTACGGTGGAATAGTCTATTTCTCGTCTTTACGCGCATCTGGACGCGACTCTCCCCGCGTCAAACCCGATCATGAGGTCTCCGGTGGTCTTCATCGGTCTACGGAGCTGCTGGGTCACCGACGGGATCCGGTAATACGAACACCCCGCTCCATCCCACCCCACGCCCACGCGGACAGAATCTGGGTTTTGCGCACTTGGCGCTGCTGCTGCATTCACTCTGCCGCGCGCGTACCGGTTCCGCGATGGTTCTGTGTCGCCTGCGCGTCTGATGAGTTCGCCAGCACCGGCAGCAGCATGTCCTCGCGGAAGATCTCCTCCGAATCTTTCAGCTCCATGGGCTCGGACTACCTGGAGAGCCCTGGAGAGGACGGAGAGTGCCCGTTCTCGCGCGTCTTCTGGAACGGCAGGAGCCCCGTGGAGACGCTCTCGTGTCCGTTCGAGGACGCGGCCGTCAGCAGGAGGGTCGCCCGGCGTAAACGCGTCAATCTGGACTCGCTCGGGGAGAGTTTGAGACGCCTCACCTCACCGACGGTACCGAGCCTTACCTTACATTCAACACTAACCCATCCACAACACACACAAGAGAGTAATGCACATGTGCTATATATATATATATATATATATATATATATGCACGTCTTCCTCACATCACACATATATATATACGCAAATGTGGTCCAGCTGTTTCCTCTTCAGAAACTCAGTGAATAATGTACAAAGTTATAGATATATATGCAAATATATGATGTATGTGTTTGCATATATACATACTGTATGTAAATGCTATAAATATGTAAATGATGCATGTTTCTTAAGAGAAAATGGTGTGGGTGTATATATAGTATAAAATCACAGATGATATATAGTGTATGTCTGTGTATAGATGGATGGATAACATACACATAATAAATATATATAGCAAAACAGGCTTTATGCCTATATATATATATAGGCATAAAAAGCCTGTTTTGCTGTAAATGTTATGCATATAGTATAGATAAACAGATGGATTGGTGGTATCTATCTATCTATCTATCTATCTATCTATTGATCTATCTATCTATCTATCTATCTATCTGTCTGTCTGTCTGTCTCTATCTATCTGTCTGTCTATCTATCTATCTATCGTTTTATTGTCCTATCGTCACATGGAGAATATTCATGGTTACTTTAAGGGTTGACATGAACCGTCACCAGCAAATACCTCCACTCTCTCTAACCATTTACACCATTATTACTAGTCTAGATGCTGTTAGAGTACTGAAGATGATGATGGATTTGACTCGGTGCGTGAGAGTAGATTATACTGCTCGTAAATCTCCTCCGAACAGCAGAACCGGTGACAGTGCAGATGTCTGAGAGTCCGATCCCTCACACCGTCTTACATTTATAGTGTGTGTGTGAATGGAGAATCAATGTAGAGCGTGCTGTGGTTGTTCAGGCCCTGCTGTGTTATGTGTGTGTGTGTGTCAGCTTGTATTCTTACATATTCATCCTGTCTCGTGTGGAGCAGAACAGCGCTGAGCACGTTCAGATGGATGTGTGTGTGTGTGTGTGTGTGTGAAAGGGCAGGATAACCTCTCGGTACACAGGTCCCTAGTGAGTTTGGGTCTCAAAGAAACACACACACTGTACTGCAGAGCTGTGATAGTGCATGTATCTCTGCATCACTCTGGTGGATTTACTGTGTGTGTGTGTGTGTGTGTATGTGTGTGTGTCTGTGTGTTGTAGATAGGCACTTGAAAATGTGGTTCATAGCAAACCAACTGCTCCAATGGCATAAATCCAAAATGTGTGTGTGTGTGTGTGTGTGTGTGTTTTAGCTGGATTATATATAAAACAGTCAGACCAGCTGTATACTGACATAAATGCATGTTTTTTCATGCTCTAGTCAGTTTTGAGATTTTGCTTCTTTCAGACTAGTGTAAAGAAAGCATCCAAAATTCACTTTAAAGAGTTTATTTTATTACATTTCGTCTGTGCATCTGTAGATTTCAATTACAGTACACATCTTTAAAGGCTGTTTCTTAAATGTATTTTTTTTTTCTTCTAATTTTCCACTTCAGCAGCACCAAACTCAACAGTTTTATTCTTATCTATATTATGAAGGTTTTTACTGAGGGGTTTGTTCATATATCATTTGCAAGATATATTTTTTAACATTTTATTCCTAAAACATGTTGATTTCTTTTTTTAAATTTTACAATAAGCCTCCGTTTGCACACATTAGTTAATTACATTAGTTAACATGAACTAACAATGCAAGTACTTCTAAAGCATGTATTTCAACATTTACAGATTATATTATTGAAACCTGTGAGTTGAAATCATGCCTGTCCTGTTTGGGCATTAGACAAAACAAATGTTCACTGAACGCGCACTAACACATT
This sequence comes from Sinocyclocheilus rhinocerous, assembly GCF_001515625.1. Classification (NCBI taxonomy): domain Eukaryota; kingdom Metazoa; phylum Chordata; class Actinopteri; order Cypriniformes; family Cyprinidae; genus Sinocyclocheilus; species Sinocyclocheilus rhinocerous. The sequence continues at coordinate 2,516 of NW_015637527.1, forward strand.
CTTTAGAAGATAACATTGATCCTTTGTTTGTTGTTTGTGTGATCGAGAGATTTACACTGAGTTCATCGAGCTCTGAAAACAATGCCATCTGCCTACATAGACAACACATATACTTCTCCTGATGCAAAGACTGATCCCAAAGGTAGACGGTGACTTCATGATGCTTTCTAGAACTAGTTTAAGCCGAAATCTAAGATATTGTTGCATGAAGGCAATCCCAACATGCATTGCAGCAAGCTCATTGGAAAAACACTGTTTCTTTCAATGCTTTTGAAAGAAGTCTTATTTGATCAAACATACAATTACAATTTCTGTAATAATATTCTGTTTTAATATATTTTAAGATATAATTTATTTCTTTGATGCTAATCTGAATTGTCAGCATCATTACTCCAGTCTTCAGTGTCACATG
>NW_015637528.1:0-1065 GCF_001515625.1 Sinocyclocheilus rhinocerous
GCGTCACTGGTTGGAGGGGTCGGCACAGCCCTTCTTGGTCTGGACAGATCACAAGAATCTCGAATATATCCGTTTGGCCAAGAGGCTGAGCTCGCGTCAGGCCCGCTAGGCACTTTTCTTTGGCCGATTCAACTTCACCCTCTCGTACCGGCCAGGGTCCAAAAATGTCAAGCCCGACGCTCTCTCGCGCCTGTTCGGGGCTCTGCAACAATCCGAGTTTCTGGTGCCAACAGCTCTCCTGGATAGAATACGCTCGTAACTCCCTTCCAGTGGCGGCTTCAGGTATGTCCCCTTTTGAGTGCTCTGTGGGGTATAAACCGCCTCTGTTTCCATCACAGGAACCCGATGCTGCGGTTCCGTCCGCCCTGGGTTTCGTTCAGCGCTGCCGCCGCACATGGGAGAAAGTCGGGAGGGTTTTGGTCCGAACCTCGGGACGAACCAAGGCAGCAGCCGATCGTCGCCGGTCCTCTCCTCCAACCTATGTGTGCGGTCAACGGGTATGGCTTTCTACCAAGGATCTGCCTCTCCGGGTGCCTTCTCGTAAGCTGGCGCCCAGATTCATTGGGCCGTACCGCGTCACCAAGGTGGTTAATCCAGTGGCGATCAGGCTCAAGCTCCCTCCTGCTCTTGGTCGGGTTCACCCTGTGATTCATGTCTCTAGGGTTAAACTTGTGTTTTCTTCTCCCCTTAACCCTGCCGGCGATCTTCCCGCCCCCCCACCCCCTCGTCTTGTGGATGGCTCCCCTACCTATACGGTTAGGAGATTACTCGACGAGCGACGCCGTGGAAGAGGGTTTCAGTATCTCGTGGACTGGGAGGGCTATGGGCCAGAGGAGAGATGCTGGGTGCCGTCCCGGGACATTTTGGACCGTTCGTTGATCGAGGACTTCCGTCGGCGACAAGGTGGGCCTCCTCCTGGGGCGCCTGGTGGCGCTCCTGGGAGGGGGGGTACTGTCGGGTCTCGGGTCTGATCACCTGTTTCTTGTTGTCTCTGTGTTTGTGTGTTGTGCGTGGCTTGTTTTGACAGCTCGCCACGTGCGCATATGTCAGCATGATTGTTTCCCC
>NW_015637528.1:5571-9515 GCF_001515625.1 Sinocyclocheilus rhinocerous
CATCTTTTGTCACGATTTCTGTAAACAAATTCTCTTTTTATTTATGAATTTTAGACTGTTTTTAAAGGGTTTTTTCTGTTGCAGTTTTCTTAGTTACCTCTATGCAAATACATTTTTATAATCAACTGCTTTTTTTGTTTTCATTCTTTTCATAGTGGCACAAACTGGAGAGAGACTGCTGTTCTGGGCACTATGTTTGTCGGGTCTCGGGTCTGATCACCTGTTTCTTGTTGTCTTTGTGCGTGGTTGTTTTGACAGCTCGCCACGTGCGCATTGTCAGCATGATTGTTTCCCCGCCCTCCTTGTTTCTCTGCTCGCTAGATTCTTGTTTCACACCAGGTTCTTGTTATCTCATTAGCTTCCCCTTATAGCTCCTCGTGTTTCTCTGTCTTTTGTCAGATTGTTGTGATTATTCCCTTGCTCTGACTGTCATAGTATTGCTTACCAGTCCTGTCTTGTCTCGATCAGGCTCCAGTGCTCGTAGCTGCCTGTATATTTTCCTGCACCTCTCTGTGCGTTCAGAAACCCGTGGCCTCCCTTTAGCATCCGCCTACCCTGGGACTCTGCGGTCTCGTTGTTGGGTTGCTCAGCCTCCCGCTCGGATTAGCGCTTGTTCCAGCCGCTGCTATCCACCCATCTGTGTGGTAGGGGATTCCACGTCCACACAAACTGTCCGCGGAGGCGCTCATTGCCCGTTGTGATAACTCTCTGTTCAATAAAGCCTTTGTTGTACCCGCACCTGAATCCAACCTATTTCCTGACACTACTGACACTACTGTTTGATCATCATTCTGAATCCAATCTGGATGTAGCCTTTGACAAAAATGCAATTTGTGTAATTTGTGTTAAAACCCAAATTTGAAGCTAGATTTTTTTTATCAGAGGCTCTGTTCTTTCTTTTGGTTTGTTATATGTTCAGATATTCATACAACAAAATATTCTGGGGGCCATTCAATTTTTTTATGAAAATGATCATAAATGCTAAGACTGGCTGGCAGCTTTTTAAGAAAAACGCTGGTGTGGAAATAGTCAAGCGCTACAATACAGGTTAGACAATGGCTGCCACTGATTTATGCATATTTCCCTATATAGTAGGGATAATAAAATTAGTCTGAATTCACAGTATTCATAAAACAAAAGGCAAAGTGCCCAGATGACTTACTACTATGAGATTCGGAAGTGTGCCTCCAGTGGACACTTTACTATCCCATGAGGCCACAGGAGAGATGTTGTGAATGGCAGAAAGTGATTCAACTGACAATGACATCATGACAAATGTAGTATATGTCTAGATTACATTCATACTACACACATTTATACTACATAGAAAATACTCTTTGCAACAGTTGTGAAGTAAGTACTTATTGAAAAGTAGAGGATGATTTGTAGGCAGCCATTGCCATGTTGATTCAGTTTACTTCGATTGTTTATTGCATTACTCTATCCACAGTCTAAATTGTTTTCTGTGGTAATCAACTTAATGCCACAAATGCGATTATTTAATTTACTGAACCTGAAACATTCCTGTAATAAAACTGTAACATTTGGTTAAAGTGTAGTTTTATTCCATTGACATATTTGAGATGACAGCAAAAAGAAATGATTTCTTCCGGAGTTGACCAGGGCAAAGACAATTCTGAAACTGCTTTTGCTGTTTCGCAGCGCTGACATGGGTAAACACAGCTCTGTTTTTGTGGCGTAATCAGCATTCTAACGCAGTGTGATCTGCATTCGGACCTCTCTGCTGAAACAAGCTTTTCTACAATGTGTGTGCGTGTTAAGTCTGACAGAGACAGAGAGAGTGAGATAATAAACAGAGAGCAGCACACTCCAGTAAGTGCCCTGCTGCGTGTCAGACTCTTCCTTTTGGTTATAAGTCTTGTGCGGCAGTATGTGCATTTCTTATCTGTAATGCATCCAGCAGATGAAGAGAGCAGATACACGCTCCACATACATGCTCATAAGTCACATCACTCTGCTGAGCTGGTCTCGGATGGGGGACGAGAACAGGAAATGAGACGAATGCACAAACAAACACACATGTAATGAATTGATGTAACCATGGTAGCACTCAGCTGTGTACTGTAGCAACCATTATATGTGCACTTGTAGATATTACTAAACTTCCCCGCTTACATACACACTTTGTTGGGAGATAATAGGTATAGTTTAATTAGATTTATTTTGCATGATCACAGTGCAAAGACTGGTGCTCATTTATCAATATCTACTTTTCAGCACATCATATGCCCGCTAGCCGAATGTCAGATACCAAGCTTCGTTCTAAGGCTACATTTATTTGACCAAAATACACACTGTAAATAATTTCTGTTAAAAAAGGCCAGTTTTAACAGTTGCATGCTGTTTTCCATTAAAACAGTAATATACAGTAGAAAACAATGCATTCTGGGTAATATTTTTTGTTTTCAAGAAAGTAGCCTACAGGTATATAATTTGAATTAACAGCACTCAACTTCGACACTCAGAAGCTGTGTCCCAAATCACACCCTATATCCTCATTCACTATTCCCTATACATTAGTTTACTAATAGTCCACTTGACAGAGTGAATGAAAAGAACTGAGTTAATTCAGACATTGATGAACACCCGCTTTTAACAAGCGGAATCACTGAAGGACAGAGAATCAAGAACAGAAAAAAGAGAAAAGAGACAAGCAGAAACACAGCGACTACAACTGACTTCCAGCCACAGCCTCAAGGCCTTTTCATACTGAGTGTGAAACCAGTTTACAAACCAGTTTGACATTATTTATTTCATACATGTACAAAAGTTCTTGTTGAGAATTAATAGAGGTTTAGATGATGTTTTATTGGAAATAATAAGTTTGTAATCACCATTATGGTGATCAGTGTTTGCTTTAGTTGGGCTCTTGACGCTTCACTCTTTAACACTATCTTTTCTCTGGCTGCTGTAACTGTGTGTTTGTAAGGTGAATTTGGTATGGTGAGAATAAACGGATCAAGTGTTTTTGGCTGCATTGTGATGATGCTTTAATCATCATTGACTCGTCTTATTCACTGATCTCATCCAGTGTCTAACTTCGTATTATATGGGTGTTTCATTAATTTTGTATTTATTGATTATGGGAGCTCTGTGATTCTATAACATGAGATTCAGCAATGTTTCAGTAACTAGTTATTTTGAAGGATTTTTAAAAACATTTTGAACTGCTGCATCACTTCAACATACAGACATCAACAATCAGCATATGAATCTCAACAATGGTGACAATCAAAAGTTTCATGTCACAAGGCAATGCTGGGTGCCAGCATAGTAAAAAACTCCTAGCATGCATTGCGGCATGAATAAATGATGCAGCTGAATCATCTTAAAGGAGACATATTATGCCCCTTTTTACAATATGTAATATAAGTCTCTGGTGTCCTCAGAATGTGTCTGTGAAGTTTCAACTCAAAATACCCCACAAATCATTTATTATATCATTTTGAAAATGCCTATTTTGAGTAGTTTTTCGTGCCTGTCTCTTTAAGTGCAAATGAGCTGCTGCTCCCCACCCCCTATTCCAGAGTAGAGCTGTGCCATTACAGGTCGTACCTGCTAAAAAACATCTGTTTTGGTTCTGATTATCATGTTTATCGCGCTGAAATCATGCATTTTAAACCATATTAGTTTAAACTTCTGATATACAGTTTTCTGAGTGCACACATCCGAAGCACACGGACAGAAAGCAGCTGTCAAAGCATGTGAGTACTAAACTAAGTTCAAGTTTACGTTAAAAACACACGAGTTACAAAAACAGTCGGTTATGTCTGTGAAGGTAAACAACTGGGAAATAAATTGCATGTTTATTTTAGATCTGTGTGGCAGCAGCAATATACAATAAATAAATCAATAAATCCACTACTTTCTTGTCTCCTCTGAGGCTGGGATTCTAAATAGTGTTCTGTGCTCATCAGTGCAGC
>NW_015637528.1:10761-22876 GCF_001515625.1 Sinocyclocheilus rhinocerous
GCTAGCTACCTTGCCGGCTTTGTCTCCACTGCCGCAGTTGCGGCTTGTTCCAGCCGCTGCTATCCACCCATCTGTGTGGTAGGGGATTCCACGTCCACACAAACTGTCCGCGGAGGCGCTCATTGCCCGTTGTGATAACTCTCTGTTCAATAAAGCCTTTGTTGTACCCGCACCTGAATCCAACCTATTTCCTGACACTACTTGGTCTATGGTTTGATCATCATTCTGAATCCAATCTGGATGTAGCCTTTGACAAAAATGCAATTTGTGTTCAATTTAATAAAACCCAAATTTGAAGCTAGATTTTTTTTATCAGAGGCTCTGTTCTTTCTTTTGGTTTGTTATATGTTCAGATATTCATACAACAAAATATTCTGGGGGCCATTCAATTTTTTTATGAAAATGATCATAAATGCTAAGACTGGCTGGCAGCTTTTTAAGAAAAACGCTGGTGTGGAAATAGTCAAGCGCTACAATACAGGTTAGACAATGGCTGCCACTGATTTATGCATATTTCCCTATATAGTAGGGATAATAAAATTAGTCTGAATTCACAGTATTCATAAAACAAAAGGCAAAGTGCCCAGATGACTTACTACTATGAGATTCGGAAGTGTGCCTCCAGTGGACACTTTACTATCCCATGAGGCCACAGGAGAGATGTTGTGAATGGCAGAAAGTGATTCAACTGACAATGACATCATGACAAATGTAGTATATGTCTAGATTACATTCATACTACACACATTTATACTACATAGAAAATACTCTTTGCAACAGTTGTGAAGTAAGTACTTATTGAAAAGTAGAGGATGATTTGTAGGCAGCCATTGCCATGTTGATTCAGTTTACTTCGATTGTTTATTGCATTACTCTATCCACAGTCTAAATTGTTTTCTGTGGTAATCAACTTAATGCCACAAATGCGATTATTTAATTTACTGAACCTGAAACATTCCTGTAATAAAACTGTAACATTTGGTTAAAGTGTAGTTTTATTCCATTGACATATTTGAGATGACAGCAAAAAGAAATGATTTCTTCCGGAGTTGACCAGGGCAAAGACAATTCTGAAACTGCTTTTGCTGTTTCGCAGCGCTGACATGGGTAAACACAGCTCTGTTTTTGTGGCGTAATCAGCATTCTAACGCAGTGTGATCTGCATTCGGACCTCTCTGCTGAAACAAGCTTTTCTACAATGTGTGTGCGTGTTAAGTCTGACAGAGACAGAGAGAGTGAGATAATAAACAGAGAGCAGCACACTCCAGTAAGTGCCCTGCTGCGTGTCAGACTCTTCCTTTTGGTTATAAGTCTTGTGCGGCAGTATGTGCATTTCTTATCTGTAATGCATCCAGCAGATGAAGAGAGCAGATACACGCTCCACATACATGCTCATAAGTCACATCACTCTGCTGAGCTGGTCTCGGATGGGGGACGAGAACAGGAAATGAGACGAATGCACAAACAAACACACATGTAATGAATTGATGTAACCATGGTAGCACTCAGCTGTGTACTGTAGCAACCATTATATGTGCACTTGTAGATATTACTAAACTTCCCCGCTTACATACACACTTTGTTGGGAGATAATAGGTATAGTTTAATTAGATTTATTTTGCATGATCACAGTGCAAAGACTGGTGCTCATTTATCAATATCTACTTTTCAGCACATCATATGCCCGCTAGCCGAATGTCACATACCGAGCTTCGTTCTAAGGCTACATTTATTTGACCAAAATACACACTGTAAATAATTTCTGTTAAAAAAGGCCAGTTTTAACAGTTGCATGCTGTTTTCCATTAAAACAGTAATATACAGTAGAAAACAATGCATTCTGGGTAATATTTTTTGTTTTCAAGAAAGTAGCCTACAGGTATATAATTTGAATTAACAGCACTCAACTTCGACACTCAGAAGCTGTGTCCCAAATCACACCCTATATCCTCATTCACTATTCCCTATACATTAGTTTACTAATAGTCCACTTGACAGAGTGAATGAAAAGAACTGAGTTAATTCAGACATTGATGAACACCCGCTTTTAACAAGCGGAATCACTGAAGGACAGAGAATCAAGAACAGAAAAAAGAGAAAAGAGACAAGCAGAAACACAGCGACTACAACTGACTTCCAGCCACAGCCTCAAGGCCTTTTCATACTGAGTGTGAAACCAGTTTACAAACCAGTTTGACATTATTTATTTCATACATGTACAAAAGTTCTTGTTGAGAATTAATAGAGGTTTAGATGATGTTTTATTGGAAATAATAAGTTTGTAATCACCATTATGGTGATCAGTGTTTGCTTTAGTTGGGCTCTTGACGCTTCACTCTTTAACACTATCTTTTCTCTGGCTGCTGTAACTGTGTGTTTGTAAGGTGAATTTGGTATGGTGAGAATAAACGGATCAAGTGTTTTTGGCTGCATTGTGATGATGCTTTAATCATCATTGACTCGTCTTATTCACTGATCTCATCCAGTGTCTAACTTCGTATTATATGGGTGTTTCATTAATTTTGTATTTATTGATTATGGGAGCTCTGTGATTCTATAACATGAGATTCAGCAATGTTTCAGTAACTAGTTATTTTGAAGGATTTTTTAAAAACATTTTGAACTGCTGCATCACTTCAACATACAGACATCAACAATCAGCATATGAATCTCAACAATGGTGACAATCAAAAGTTTCATGTCACAAGGCAATGCTGGGTGCCAGCATAGTAAAAAACTCCTAGCATGCATTGCGGCATGAATAAATGATGCAGCTGAATCATCTTAAAGGAGACATATTATGCCCCTTTTTACAATATGTAATATAAGTCTCTGGTGTCCTCAGAATGTGTCTGTGAAGTTTCAACTCAAAATACCCCACAAATCATTTATTATATCATTTTGAAAATGCCTATTTTGAGTAGTTTTTCGTGCCTGTCTCTTTAAGTGCAAATGAGCTGCTGCTCCCCACCCCCTATTCCAGAGTAGAGCTGTGCCATTACAGGTCGTACCTGCTAAAAAACATCTGTTTTGGTTCTGATTATCATGTTTATCGCGCTGAAATCATGCATTTTAAACCATATTAGTTTAAACTTCTGATATACAGTTTTCTGAGTGCACACATCCGAAGCACACGGACAGAAAGCAGCTGTCAAAGCATGTGAGTACTAAACTAAGTTCAAGTTTACGTTAAAAACACACGAGTTACAAAAACAGTCGGTTATGTCTGTGAAGGTAAACAACTGGGAAATAAATTGCATGTTTATTTTAGATCTGTGTGGCAGCAGCAATATACAGTAAATAAATCAATAAATCCACTGCTCTGTTGTCTCCTCTGAGGCTGGGACTCTAAACAGTGTTCTGTGCTCGTCTGTGCAGCCAAAGACAGAACAGTTAGCATGTTTTGCTCAATCTTTCGGCATGGCATTAGAACTAATACACGGTTGTCGCTTGAGAAAACAAAATGACAGCGCCGTGAGTGGAAACTTACAGATTAAGGGGCTGTAATATTATAATGAGATCCCTTTGCAACGTCACTCATCTTTTCAGACGCTTGCAGAAAAAGGCTTACCAAAACAAAGTTACTGGGTTAATCTTTTTCACATTTCCTTGGTTGGTAGATGCACCGGGGACCTGATTATAGCGCTTAAAACCTGGAAAAGTCAGATTTTCATGATATGTCATCTTTAATATTTTCTTTATTTGTTTTTTGATTGTTACCATTGTTGAGATTAATTTGCTGGTTTTTGATGTTTGTGTGTGTCTAAATGCTGCTGTAGTCCATTTTCTTTCTTTCTTTGTGCATGAGTTTAAAAATCCTTCATTGCTGCTGGAACTCCTGCTGTAGTTTCAAAGTGGTGGTAATATAAAACATAAGTGTGTTAATAAAGTAACACTTTTGATAAAAGATTGAACACTCGATAAGGTCAGTGAATCAAGAGACTACAAACGATAATCAATACATAACAATCAGAATTATATGATCATAGTTTTAGCCATAACAAATGTGCTTTAAAACCACAAACTTCAAAGCAGCCAGAGAAGAAACACATGATGTTAAAAAAAAGCCAAGAGCCCAACTAAAGCAAACACTGACCGTCATAAACATAAATCATGCCAAACATTTTCAAGACTTACAAATGAATCCTTAAGAATATTGAAATTGCGGCTTTAACATTTTATTATATTGTATTCTGTTGTCATATCAATGGCATTATGTTTTCAGTTGCATTATTAAATTAAGTTTACTCATTTACTTAATATGAAATAAGATTTTGTTCTGTTCTGTGTGATTTCTGCTGCCAACTTGTTTCGAAGAATGCATAGTTAAACAAGATACACTTTAAACCCTTAAAATGAACAACATTTCTGCAATCGTTTAACCATTAATTATCATGTAATATTTACTTTGTTTGCCATGAGACACAAAAGGCGTTTTCTCAGACATGCTGTGACTGACAATAGAACCATAAAATACACCAAAAAATAATTACAAAAGGAATCAATGTTATCCGTTTGCTGTAATTCAAATCTTCAGAATCCATATGACTGCGAGGAACAGTCCCAAACTTAAGCCTTTATTCAGTGATCTTCACCTCCATGCTGAGCAGCAATACCTGCGCTGACGCTCTCGTTACAAATTCAAAAGTTGGTGCTTCAAGAAACTTTACCTCGGGAAAATCAAATGATCATTGGCTCTTGCCTGCTTCATCACAGATTGTGACATGCCGTGTTTCTGGTGAGATGTATTCAGCCCCTTTCATGCAGTGCGTTGATCCCGGAAAATTGCCAGATTGCCTTATGTGTCAACGCAAACAAGTCCTAGGATTGATCCCGGGAACAATCCTGGGATGGGGACCTAGTAACATTGCCGGGATCAGTCCCGGAACGAGGCCTGTATGAACAAAAGCCAGGAACCAATGCCGTAAAGGGTGTGTCATAGTGATGATGCACATTATCGTGTGACTCTTTTACCGGGTGTTTTGAAGGCAGATCAACGTTCACGACAAAAAAAAATATGCGCAAACTGGAATGAAGCAGAGATCAGGGAGCTCCTCACTATCCTTGCTGAAGCTTAGGATATTGATAATATCTTAATGAATCTTAATGGTGTAAAATATTTGTAAATATTTTGGGCCCTATTTTAACGATCTAAGCGCATGGTCTAAAGCGCACGGCGCAGGTGCACTCAGGGCATGTCCGAATCCACTTTTGCTAGTTTAACGACGGGAAAACGGTCGGCGCGCCCGGGTGCGTGGTCTAAATGGGTTGTCCCTATTCTCTTAATGAGTAATGGGTGTTTTTTGGGCGTAACGTGCCATAAACCAATCAGAGTCTCATCTCTCATTTGCTTTAAGAGCCAGTTGCGCTCGTGGCATGGTGGATTTGCTATTTACACGGCGGAATTTGCAAGCGCAAAGACAGAACGCGTCTCCAGAGATGAAACGGAGCTGCTCGTGTGCGAGCAAATAGGTCTAATTCTGATACATGCAATGACTATCCATTATGACATGACATTTTTCTATTTATGTAGCCTACACAATAATAATATTTTACATTGCAATCCTTTAATTATTAATATTTGTCATGTTTGTGTGCTGCTGTGTGTCCCTGTGTGTGTAATAAGCAGTGTAGGCGCGCTGTGGACCCGCCTATACTAACGCACTCTTTAAATAACAAAAAAATGACTGTGCCATTGACTTTAGACCAGGTTTTTGTTGGTCAATGGTGCAGTCTATTTTCAGTTCCTCAAAATAGCAACGTGCCAACAATGCGCCTGAACACACCTCTTTTTTAGACCAGCACGCCCATGGGCGCACAAATGGGCGCAAATGCATTTGCTATTTAAACAAACATTGCGCCGGGTGTATGATAGTGCCCTTTATGTGTAAATATGTAAAAATATTACTTCTTCTTTGATCCCTAGCTGGTGCTTGGTTTTGATCGTTTACTCAGAGTTGATTACATTGAATTGATATTACTGAAATGCTACAGTTAATGACATTTCTGGAAAGTTTACTTTTTAAACTTTTAGATGATATCTAATATAAATGTATCCATAGAAACTAGGCATTTGTAAAGTGATGAGATTTATAATGTTTATTTTAGAGAGGCTGATGAGATTTAAAATGTGTCCCCCACTTTTCAGATCCTTCCTTGAATTTGCTTGTATTACTCGTTTTTTTTTTTTTTTTTTTTTTTTTTTTCAGAGCCCTGCATGAGTTTGTGATGCATTTGTGTCCTTTTTCTTCATTCTCTCAGGTCTCTAGATGAAAGATGTGGGTGGGTGAAACTATCCCAGAATTCATAATGAAATATCAGAAGCCAGTTTAGCAGCAGGTCTGTGGTGGTTTACACATTCTCTGCTGAAGCATCTGCTCACAAACACCAGCGGCTTTGGATTTGGTACTTCCAGGATCCCTGGAGGAGCATCCCAGAGAAACTCTCCAAACTGACAAATGATCTCCTGCAGAGAGGAGGTGTTCTCCTCACAGTCACCTGCCAAACATGTGAGTCAATGAGTTATGCACCATTTAGAATTTAAAGGCTGTGACACACCAAATTAACATCAAAGTACTAGCTACAAATAAAGCCAACCGTGTTGTCACCTCAACGTTGTAAGCTTCTGGGCCAAAAAGTTGCTCATGAAAGACTACAGCCAATGGCCAACCAGCATGTACATTCTGCACCTGCCTGAGAGAAAATAACTCTCCATACCAGCCGGTGGCAGTAGTCTGTATTTGTTATTTAAAAAAACGGAAGCAAATGACTGTGGATATACAAACCGCAAATAAAGCAGTGCTTGCTTACCAATTTGAATATGAATCATGTCGATTACTTGGTCTTCACTTTCTTCATTCCAGATGAACAATATGAAAATTGGTATACTCAGGTAAGAGAAGATGTAAAGTCAGAAGAGTCTATTCTGTGTCCCCTCCTGACTTTGTCATTGCTTTCATCACTTCTTCTCGTGCACTGGTTCTCGTGCACTAAGCTGAACAACCAATCAGAGTGATCTCACTTACCGACTGCCTGACACCGCTTCAACATGCTCATTCGGGCAAAAAGTCATAGATGGGCTCGACTAGTGCCAATAGTTTGGAACACCACAAAAACTGAACTTACAGATGCTCAACAATGGCCAAAAACAGAATCCATTATAATCAGTGATTCTGTCTTCACTGGATGTGTCGTGGATTGACACGACAAATCCCTGACAGTAAACTCATGTCCCATTCTATTTTTGATGAACTCTATATATTAGAGTTTGCAGCAGTGACAGAGGAATTATATAAGCAAACTCACAAACTTGTCAATTTTCAGGACTCGCAATGTTATTTTCAGCGATGCCCTGCTGTGTGACAGGAACCGGACCAAACAACTACTTTTCTGTAACGTTATATATACAGTGCGAGTTCAGTAACTTATCAGTGGATACCATAGATCTGTGTAGGTGTAGGTATATCTATGGTGGATATAATCTGTTTGTCAATTGAAGGTTTTAGATTCAGTCACTGTGTTTCTTTAGAGGTGATGCTTCAGAGTCTCAGTTTCAATTTCAGGAGGTTTTAAATCCGGGGGAAGAAAAACAGGAATTGTAATATTGCTTAAATGTGATAATTAAACTTTAAATGGCTATGATTTAGCCTAATTAATTAAATGCGAGCATGGCATTTTTCAAAATAAAAACACAGCTAGTAATCACCAAATAGCCCACATTTATGCCAACTTGCCAAGTGAGAGTTTTGATCTACTGATGATGAATAATGAATATTTTGTGTAATTTATGGTAAATCATACCAGTAAACTCACATTTCAGCCAGGAAAGTTTTGATGGCATTGTCTTTTCATATTATAATGCCTGTAATAATTTAGTGTTTACTTTATGTAATGGCTATAATTCTGCTGCTCCACAAGCGCCATCTTCTGGCAAAGAGTGAATTTGCATATTCAGTTATATTCACATTTTACGCAGAACAGTGTTGTAAATGTTAATTGGCATATTAACTAGAAAATAATCAAAATTCGACAATCATCAGGAAGCTAAAAAAATTATCTGGGGTAGGGGGGAATATCATAATGCTGTAGTCCAGGGGGCTCTGGTTATCTTAAAGCGCCCCGGCTTATATTACATACTGTCTTGTAATCCTCAGAGGATCTCTATCGTTTTGTTGATGGAGTAATCCTGTGTTTGCATCTCTCTAGTATTTCCTCTCCTCCTACTACATGTGCAAATCAGTGGGCGGGGCTAAAGAGGCAACAATGTAGAAATACCCATTGATTTTCTCCTGCTTCTGTTATAATGTGACAAATTCCAAAATGAGTTAGGTAACACTTTATTTTGATGGTCCCTTTTGAACATTCTGTTGAAAATAAGTAATGTTGCACCTGCATGTCTACTAACTCTCATCAGAGTATTAGTAGACTGTTTGCTTAATATCTGCTAACTCTTTATTGTCATGGTCTTCCAACAAACATTCTACTGACTATAAGTGTCAGGATTATGGACTGGTTTTTGTTGTGTTTTCCCTCCCCATGTGTTCCGTGTCCCAGTTAATTGACTGATTCCATGCACCTGTGTTCCCCTGATTGCCCTGTGTTTAAAAGTCCCAGTCTGTTCAGTTTGTATTTGTCGGGTCTTGAATGTCTTCCTTGTGCTCTATAACTGCCGGTTTTGTGAAATCTCCACGTCTCCTCGTTTCCGTGCTCCAGTGTATCGTGACAGAAGACCTGACCGAATACAGTTACCTCCGTGTGTTCCCTCCATTTTTGTTTCCGTTTTTTCCTCAGTGATTTTTGTTTCTGTTGTTTCCATGGATCCCCTCTCCCGTCCGGAGTACCTCCTCCTCCTGCTGGAGCAGGGGGAGAGATCGCTTGAGGGCCATACTAGACTGTTCCTGGTCCTCGCTGCTCTAACCATGAGGGAGAAAGCCGCGGACGTTGTGAGCGCATAGAGGAGCTCCGCCCCCTGCACCGCGGCTGAGGGTGAGCTGTGTATGGCGCGGCGACTGTGCCACACCGAAGAGGAGAGGGCTCCGGTTCCTAAGTTCTGGCCTGAAAGCCCGGAGGCTCACAAATGACCGCCATCCCACCCGCTCCTGCCTCCTCCTCCGCTGTCGTCTGGCAGCCCCTCTGCTCGCCCTCAGCTCACCATCTATGCGGTGCGAGCTCCGCGGGACTGCCATCCTCCAGCGTCGCCGTGGCTGGAGTTTCCCTTGACTCCGCCTCCAGCCTCTAAGCCCCAGACTCCGCCTCGGCCCGTGGATCCGTTGGCTCCACCATGGCTCCTAGCTCCCTCCTCTCTGCCGTGGCCCGGCAGTCCACTAGCTCCGCCGGGCTCCCTTGTCCCTCCGGCTCCGCATTGGTTTGGTGTCGACCATACTGCGCCTCGGGACTCCACTCATCCAGCTGTGCCTCGTCCCTTCGTCCCTCTGGCTCCGTCAGGCTCCTTCGTCCCTTTGGCTCCTCCTCAGGCCTGTCACTCCGGCTCCACCGTAGCCTTTCGGATCCCCGCCTCCGCAACAGTCGCCTGCGCCATCTGCTCCGCCTTGGTCCTCCGGATCCTCCCCGTCGCCCTGGCTCATCGGCTCTCCGTCTCCGCCTCGGGCTCCTCCTCCACCTGCTCCGCCGCTGTTGGTCGGTCCCCTGGAGTTGGCGGCCATTCCTACATGGCTCCTCCCTCCGTCAGCTCCACCGTGGGCCGCCGTTATGGCTGTGGCCTGGGTCCTGCTGTGCTCCTCCTGCTCCGGGCCCCTCGTGTCTCCACCCTGGCTCCTCCCTCCTTCGTCGCCTCCCTGGTCTCTGTCTGCCAGCCCCCTCCCGGGTGCCTGTCCTCCTGCCGAGCCTCCTCCTTAGTTCCCACCCATTCCCCCCTCTGTTGTTCTACGGCCTTCCGGGAGGGGGGCGATATGTCAGGATTATGAACTGGTTTTTGTTGTGTTTTCCCTCCCCATGTGTTCCGTGTCCCAGTTAATTGACTGATTCTATGCACCTGTGTTCCCCTGATTGCCCTGTGTTTAAAAGTCCCTGTCTGTATTTGTCGGGTCTTGAATGTCTTCCTTGTGCCCTGTAACTCCCTGTTGGATTATTAAAGACTCTTGTTTTTGTGAAATCTCCACGTTTCCTCGTTCCCGTGCTCCAGCGTATCGTGACAATAAGTAACTTTGCAAGTACATGTCAACTTATTCTAACCCTAACCCTACCAGTCTACTAATGCACTACTAATACTCTAATGAGAGTTAGTAGACATGTAGGTGCAAGGGACCATCACATTTGACATACTTCTGTCACCATGAGGGAAAAACACAATGATGGTAGATCTTAAAGGTCTGTGCTAATAATCTGAGGGTCAATAGTTTAAATCCCAAAAGGGCTGATGTGTAAAATGAGACTAGGATCTGTTAACACCAGTGTGCTCTTGAAAAATGCACTTAACTAAAACACCAGTTACTCAAAAGTGACTGAAGCTGTTGTGAATGTACTTTACTTTGAACAAGAACACATCTGCTAAATTGAATATACAAGTAGGAGTATAGATGCAGTTGTAGCAGGGTAAGCGTTCTATCTGCTTTTGACCCCAGTTGGGGTGTGATTGGCAGACCAATGAGGTGTAAGCGGCCATACTATTTAAGGACTCTTATTTTGATGGGTGTGGTGGTGTCCTGATGATTCTGGATTCTCCTCTCCCTGGCGTTTCCCTTGCCCCTCCTATTTGCGTTCAGGTAGGATAAGACTCTATTGATGGGGTATTGCTGTGAATGGCTCGAGGCTAATCTGTGCTATTTATGGTTTGATTAGAGTGGGGCTGGTGGTATCGGCATTGCAGTACATTTATGGCGGAGTTCGCTTGCAGGTACGTTCGGTAATTGTATTCAATTTTTCGATCGCTTGCAATGGTGGTATTTATTGTGTATTGCTTTCAGTAATAGCGATTAAAAGCAGGTGTGCGAAATTTAGCTTAATGCTTTGGTCTTTCTTTGCTAAACGTAAAGGAGGAGTGGAACATCACAATCTCTAAACCGATCTCTTACTGAAGACGCTACCTGTGACGCCACTGCTGTTTTGCTTGCGGGTAGTTTTCTTTTGTTTTTGTGATTTATGGACATTTGTGCTCAATCGATTGTGGCTTTGCTGCTAGGCGGGTCGTTTGGGCTGATGGCACTAGCTTTGTGTTTCTGCTAGGCTACTTATGGGTTTTATTTTTGATTGCCTTCCAGTACGTTTGGTTTGTGTTGTATTCTTTTACTACTTTTGTAGTTTGGGTTTCTTTTGCAAACAGTGTTAATTTACTTTGTGGTTAATTTATCTTTGGATTATTTATTTTGCAGCTTTATTATAGTCCACTTGTGTTTTTGTGCAATGTATTGTACTGGGTCAATGTAAAAAGGTTTATAATTTTTCATTTACTGCCTTGATATTCTGGTGCCCTTCAGGCACTGCTGTTTGTTACTGCTGCATCTTGTGCCGTCAGGAGGCCTGAGTACTGGAGTCATTACATCCAATGTCTGTAAACTTAATCTATTTTATCTTTATTCATTTTTATTTTTCTTTGTAATTTTTGGTTAATGTGTGTTTCTTATTTTTCTTTCACCAGGAGCCAGTGGGGACTCGGTGTGGAGCAGGGGAGGCTAGCCGCTTTTCGTCGGTGGTGTGTGCTTCACAGGGTACAGTGTGTGTGGGTACGATCCCTCTATAGTGTGGGTGTGGTGTTTGACTTGGTGTGAATTTTAGGTAAGTTCAGATGACCTCCCGAGTTGCAGCCGGCCTGCCCTGTTCCCGCTAAGCCTGGCCCTGGAGAATTATTTTTATAATCTTGTGTGTGTTTCATGGGAGAGAATTTTATTGATGCTCTTATAATAAAGTAATTTTTTGTATCTATACTCTCGTCTCACTATATCTGATTTCTTGCCCTCAATTGGTAAAACGTACCTGTGTGTCCTTATTGGTAGTATTTCCCTGGCGCTCCACCAGGGTGGCGTAGTCGGATGAAACTAATTGTGATTTAGAGTCTTTTAGACCTATGAGAGTGCCACATTTTGGCGTAGTCTGCAGGGTTTACCTGGTTGGGCAAGGATTTTCCATAGTGAGACGTGGGCATAATTTTGTTTATTTAAAT